>NC_056730.1:752006693-752306693 GCF_019279795.1 Protopterus annectens | reverse complement strand
CGCATGTCTGCACATTAACATGCTATATTTGTATACAAAAATATTTCTTTGAATTCCTACTAATACTTTTGGATTACATTTAAATACATATTTGCACCCACACATGGATTTCTTCTTGTGTTTAACTGTACTTATGCAATTTTTATCCAGCTTGTTTTTAAAAGCTATTTTTAGTAAAATTTACAAATAAAATGCTAAAATATTTATAGCTGAACTCTGACCTTCTTGCCCTCACCAGGTCTAATCATTCAGCCAGCTGGTTAAGCCTGTCCCTCTGCAGGTCACCTTACTTTTCATCTGGAGCCTACAGTCAGGTTTTGTGCACAAGGAATGGAAGATGGCTACAGTTATCCCACTGCACAAAGAGGGTCAATCTACCAATTTGGGTAACTACAGGCCCATAAGTCTGACCAGCCTTGTGTGTAAGGCCATGGAAAGAATCATCGTGAACAAGATAAATGAAGACATATGTAACCTGCAAATGCTGTACTCATCAAAGTTTGGCTTTGTTGAAAGAAGGCCATGTCTATTAAATCTGGTGCACTTCTTTGAGAGGGTCACCAAAGCAATGGATGAGGGCAGGGCTGTATACACAACTTACCTTGATCTGATACGATATCCCACTCAGACATTATGGACAAGCTCAGTAAATTAGGTATAAACCCTTTTTTTTCACACACTGGATAGCCAACTGGTTCTCTGATAGGACCCAGGAGGTCAAAATAGGTGAGGCCTCCTCCACCAAGAGGCCAATCACTAAGGGAGTCTACTAGGGCATGGTACTGGGTCCACTCCTTTTTAGCATCTATTTTGATGAAGTGGAAGCAAATGCTGAAGGTTTATGGCAGACTAAGTTTGCAGATGATTGCAAACTGGTGGTTATCATCGACTCACCAGCAAACACTAGCATTCTTCAAGAAGGTCTATTTCTGATTAACAAATGGTGCTAAAGCCATGGTCTTAAACTCAGTGCTAAGAAATGCATAGTTGTACCCTTTGGGAAGTCTTCCATCCTGGCTTATTATCATTCTGATAATACACTCTTAAGAGTTGATCTAGTGGTGAGGGATCTGAGTGTGCACTTATCTTCAGCCATCACATGGTTACAGTGATGAGGAAATCCTTTTATGTCATGCAATTTTATAAGTAAGGGTATGGCATCTAGGTCTAAAGAGGTCATTATACCACTACACTCTGCCCCTATCAGAGCAATCATAGAGTACAATGCTCCCTTTGGTGTGTACCTGATGAGGCATATGCAGCAACTACAGTGACCTCAGAGGTTCCTTGCAAAAACAATACAAGGCATAGCAAACCTGCATTGTGCAGAGTGTCTTAAAGCCCTTTCCCTCTACTCAGTCTCCTATAGAGTGCTGAGGGGTGATCTATGCATGGCTTACAAGGCATCTGCAAACCTCACACTTATGAATCCCCTGCATATTTGTAAATCAAATATAACCAGATAGTATCTCATGACAAATCCAGTGGAAATAAGAAAAAGACAATTAGATAAATAAAATCCACTGGAACCACTTAAACACAAAATATATTAGAGCACAGAGGCTGAAATAAATCCCATTTATTGTGCAATGTCCACAGTTTCACTTAAAAGCTTCTTCAGGCAAGAAAACTCTAAAATAGTATAAAAACAGGTTTAAATATGTAAGTCAAATCACATGACAATCAAACCTTTTGATGCAATTGTTGTAAAAAAGGCTTTAAAGAAATAGACTCATTTAAGCCCAGTATAATATGTGCTTTCAGTCTCAATATTCATTTATATTCTTCCAGTTCAGTTTTTTGTATTAAATCACCTCCTCATAGAGAATCATATTTTTTTGATAAAATAATACATTTAAACTAGTGTGTAACATTAAACTGCTCAATATGACAGTGCATTAGTATTTATTTTCCAATTTATCTCTGACAAATGGCTACTAATACAATCTTTTAACCTCCTATTAGTTTTTCCAACATAGTATGCTGTACAGATTTGACATGCAGCTAAGTAAATCACATTTCTTGTGTCACAGCTACCATATCCCTTTATTTTGAATAATTTACCAGTAACAGGATGTATAAAAGTTTTATCAGCATTGTGACACTTGCACACTGGCCCAGTTATCAAGGAGACTCAATCCTCACCACTAGCAATAGTGAGGGGCGTGCACATTGGGGGGGATAACAAGTACACACGCAGTAAAGTACAATTTCCCTTAAGAGCACACAAAGATCACAGTCAGTCTGGGGCTGGTTTCTCCCTTTCTCTCCAGATCCCCAATAAGACTCCCCACTGGCATAGCTATAGGGTCAAGATCTTAGCCTAGTGGTCAAGCTAAAACCTCCAGTACCCTCTCTGTCCAACCAGTGCTTCGTGTCCCTGCCCAAGTAGCTGACACACACACTTTGAGATATGAGTTATATACAAACATACAGACACTCCTGGGGAAGGCTGGCACAGGTTCTCCAGCTATGTCCCCTTCTCTCCAGACTATAAGGTAGAAATCACTGCCACCAGCCACTATTATCAGCTACAATAAGGCCCTTCCCAAAGGGTGACCAATTTCATTGTAGAAAGTTACTCTTATCCAAATAGTAAGTGTGACTGACCAGCAAGACTATTGGAGTGGCTTGGACAGTATCACCGAATACACATTACTGCAGAGTCATTTCACATTACATAATTTTTGACACCTCTGCTGAAGTTTCTCAGGCTCACAGAACTCAAAATTTAACATTTGTTTGTAATCTTGCACCTTACAGGAAACCACAGCAATAAAGGACAGTTTAAATATAAAGCCTAGTAATTAACTCTTATCTTAAGACAATAGAAAGAATTTCTAAGTCCAGACATCCTGTCTCTGAGCTTGAGATCAACAGTCACAAAATGTTTCACTTATCAGCTTTCTTCCACCAGAGTGCGCTGTGGTTACATTTTTGAAGCTCGGAACATATAACACAGCTTTCTTACATTAAGTTTTCTTACATTTGTAAATACATCCATGTGGATCATATTAATATTTACAATGACATAGAATTATTTACAAAACTCTATCTAGCTGGGCTAGCAGCCTTCACAAGTATTAATATGTACTCACATTTATTACAAGTATAAGTTCCCATTTTCTTCATTTTAAAATGTATATTATTTTTGGGCTGTTCTTGTAACACAGTTTTTGTTTTAAATTGCTACACCTTTTATAGCCAAATGTGGATTTATCACCTATTCTTAATCTCAGGTACTGTAGACAACATAGGCCAATATTTACTAATAATAGTTTGACAACATTAGTATTCTGATTATAAGTAAGCGTTCATCTAGTAAGATTATTGGACTTGGTCTGAAGAATAAATAAGTCTAGTATAACTCTGTCAACCCCAAATAACATGTTCCTTTATCTGATCAATCCTATTTTTGTTATATCTTCTATAAGAAAATTCAGTTGTTACATTATCCAACTGTAGCAACATCTGTATATCATCAGTATGTAGTCTGGATATATGTTTCATCTGATTTTCCACTATATTTGTAAATATCATTAGTATGTAGCCTGGCTATATGTTTCATCTGATTTTCCACTATATTTGTAAATACAAATGGAGGATGCATACTTGTCCAATGTAAATACCTATTTTTTTTACAGATTTTTTTATATATCTTAGTATCTAGTAAACCTCCTTCTGATTTAAACAATTTAATATCTAGAAAATCTATTTTATCAAAGGAAATATCCTTTTTTAAATGTAAAAATTCAGTGCATGTATTAATGAATTGTTGTGGTATTGTATGAGGAAGTCAGGAGTGTCAGAGAAGTATGTAAGAGTGGTACAGGATATGTACGAGGGTAGTGTGACAGCGGTGAGGTCTGCGATGGGAGTGACAGATGCGTTTAAGGTGGAGGTGGGATTACATCAAGGATCAGCTCTGAGCCCTTTCTTATTTGCAATGGTGATAGACAGGTTGACAGATGAGATCAGACAGGAGTCCCCGTGGACTATGATGTTTGCAGATGACATTGTGATCTGTAGTGAGAGTAGGGAACAGGTGGAGGAGACCCTGGAGAGGTGGAGATATGCTCTAGAGAGATGAGGAATGAAGGTCAGCAGGACTAAGACAGAATATATGTGTGTGAATGAGAGGGAGGACAGAGGAATGGTGAGGATGCAGGGAGTAGAGGTGGCGAAGGTGAATGAGTTTAAGTACTTGGGATCAACAGTTCAGAGTAATGGTGAGTGTAGAAGAGAGGTGAAGAAGAGGGTACAGGCAGGATGGAGTGGGTGGAGAAGAGTGTCAGGAGTGATTTGTGACAGACGAGTATCAGTAAGAGTGAAAGGGAAGGTCTACAAGAGGGTAGTGAGACCAACTATGTTATACGGGTTGGAGACAGTGGCATTGACAAAAAGGCAAGAGTCAGAGCTTGACGTGGCAGAGCTGAAGATGTTAAGATTTGCACTGGGTGTGACGAGGATGGACGGGATTAGGAATAAGTATATTAGAGGGTCAGCCCAGGTTGAAAGGTTTGGAGACAAAGCCAGAGAGGCAAGATTATGTTGGTTTGGACATGTGCTGAGGAGGGATGCAGAGTATATTGGGAAAAAGATGCTAAGGATGAAGCTGCCAGATAACAGGAAAAGAGGAAGGCCTAAGATAAGGTTTATGGATGTGGTGAGAGAGGACATGCAGGCAGTTGATGTGACAGAGCAAGATGCAGAGGACAGGAAGAAATGGAAACAGTTGATCTGCTGTGGCAACCCCTAATGGGAGCAGCTGAAAGAAGAAGAAGAAGATTACTGAATTCAAAAAACAGGTCAAATTCCTTCAGTGTTCCCATTCAAACAAGAAATAAATCATCAACAAGCCTATGACAGTTTTAGCAAAAAATACATTATTAGTTGCAGATAAAATATGTTCAGTCTCCAAAATAAACATCATGATGTATGCATATATATTATCTAAAAGTGTGCTAATGGCTACACCTGTAACTTGTTGATATAAGTAGGTCAGAAATAAGAAAATATTGTTTTCTAACACTATGTGTTAGAATTACAAAAGAAACAGTTAAAATGTAAATATTCCTGACATAATGCCTTATGACATTACTGAACAGGTGTCAGTGAGGAGTCAGACATAACTTTTATAAACAATAATATGATTGTCTGTTCTGAAATAAAAAAAAAATTAAAAATAAGAGGGAATGCCTGATGAACAGTGACAGTACACCATGCACCACAAAGTATAGCCCAAACATATCACCACATGCATCAGTTATACTCTATGTGTTTTTTCTATAGAAAAGGAAATATTAACTTGAATGTCATGGTCCACAGGTCTAGACTAGATGTTGCCTCTTTTCCTGTGCAGCTATTGGCAGCGCATGAGCCTGCAGCATGGGATCCTTTACTAATGCTGCAGGCTGGCAATCATCAGTCACAATAGGAATTGAACTGGGGGCTATAGTGACAACAGAGGCCAGTTCACCACCAGACTTGTGCATGATCATGTCATGCAGCATGCAATATGCAGTAAACATCCTTCATGCAATAGCTGGGTCATTCTGAAGGGCACCACCAGACTCATCCAGGCATCTGAAATGGGCTTTTAGCATGCAAAATACTCTATGGAAATACAAGTTTGGGACAGGGCTGCAGTAATGTTATCTTCAGCAGTTGCACTCAGATTTCTAACTGGTGTCATGAGTCATAGCTCCAGTGGTTATCCTGCATCACCTGAAAAGCAAAATATAAAATAGAAAAGAAGGGAGGCAAAATAAAGGAAAAGTGGTTCCATATTAAGCAATACTTTTTAATATGAACAACTAAATAATATTAAAAAAAAAGAAACGCCTCCAATAAGACAACCACTGAATATCCTACCAGGGAGAAAGAGGGGGTAGAATGAGCTAGTGTGCCAGATATAGGAACCATGTGCACTGCCAGGATTCTAGGCAGACACATTGGTGATGCCCCATGGAATAATATCCCTCCCCTGTATTGGTTTCATTCACCCAGTGGACCTGCTGGGGCCTAATGGCAACATGGGTCCAGTCTATCACACCATGCACTTCAGAGAAATATGCCACCCTCATAAAAGGCACACATAGTCCCAACCCGGTCCTGAAGTAACATTGGGAAATACATGCACTGATACATATGTGCCGAGAGTACGTCCAGGAACTACTGAAGTATTCTCATGGCAGAAGCTTGAGAAATATCCAATGTGACCCAGTTTGTCTCTGGAAGGTCCCATGGCAAGTTCACTGAGGGCTGCACATACCTTAGTATCCACAGGGAAAGGAAGGCCACTCATCTTTCCCAGTACTCCTGTGAGGGCCATACATGGTCACTAAATCCCTTAAAATAGTCCTGTCCATTCTGAACTTGCAAAATATTTCATGCTTATCAAAATTATAAGTCATTCTATGAATGTATATTTGCCTTCTTGATGTTCACTCCTACTAGATGAGCACATGATAAATCTTCAGATTTCCTTCCATGTTGTTCATGTTTCCATAGGCTGACATTTGAAACAGCATGCATTCTGCTTCGGTCAGAGCACATTCATGTCCCTATGGGCCCTAGCCAATTAAATACTGCTAGCTACAAACAGTGGACAGCTCACTGGCACAACATTTATTGACTTTACAAAAGCCTTTGACCTCATTGACCACAACTATCATAACTATCTCACCCATTTCCACTTCTTCACCAAAATTAATTCCTTGATTTCCCAGTCAGGCAGCCTTTAAAAATAGGTACGACAAGGTTCGATATTTGACTTTCTGCTAGTCTCCATCTTTATAGCTATCTCATCTCCCCTCCTATTCTACGTAGAATGACATGGTAGTATTTTGCTCAAACATCTCAGTACCTAATCTCCAGAAAGGCTGCAAGTAGATTGCCTAGCCCTAAACCACCGGCTCTCCAATAAAGGCCTCCTTTGCAACTCTAAAAAATAAAAGCTATAACTTTTAACACCAAACAGCAGTTTAAAAAAACTCTTTGCATATCTATGACCATAACAATACCCCCATAGAAAATACTACCTCTTTTTAATATCTTGGCTTGAACCCTCCCTTAATTTTTTTCATACATCTCTACTGCACAAAAAAAATATTAACTCTCCCCTTTATTTGGCCAATAAAATCCCCTTTTCTTATGAAAACCTCCAGAACAGCCTTAAGAAAAGACATTCTGCTTTCCCAACTTGAATATGGCCTCCCCCTCATTGCCTTGGCTTCCAAAACCAACTTCCTATGCATTCAAACAACAATTAATAAAATTTGCAGATTTATTATGCACTCTCCTAAAAATTAACACTATTGTAAAACACTAAGAAAAACAAAGTGTCTCCCTGTTCACCAAAGGGTTGACCTACTCCTAGGATCCCAACTATTCAAATCCCTAATCAACCGGACCTTTTCTCCATTTGCAACTAAACTAATTAAACCTTTTATTATATCATGACATATCACAAACATTCTCCCCCACACACTGCAATCCTCAAAATTTAACTGCATTGTATAAATCACTGTTTCTGTATACTAGGTTCAAAAACTCTGGGAAATTATTCACCATAACGGCTCACCTTCTTTTATCAGCAAAATGTTATTACCTCTCCACAAACTTTATCATATAACCTGAGATACATTGCACTCTTTCTCTTTCAAGTGGCATTCTTATGTTCCTCATATGGCAGGTGCTACTGCACTAATCTAGATGTTTCACTCACATAATCTTTTACTTAACATAACTTTTCCTTCCATTTGCTTACAAACTCTTAGTATCCTTCACTCCACTCTACTATCATATAATTCCACGTAGACAATACAAAACTGGAATTATTAAACAAGCATCTGACTTTCTATGAGATTTTGTTTTTATTTATCACAAATAATGTATTTTACAATTGCAGATACTATTTTAAATTTTTGTTAGCTGGTAAAGGTATTTTATAGATGTGTGTTTTCATTTTAATCTTGCTATCTCTCACTAAATGTAATTTTGACTTTGTCTGTATTACTGGGCTGAGATTGTCATTTGTGATCAGTGATCTACCCTGGTCAACACATTTTCAATAAATAAAATGGGCAATGGATATCAAGTTATTGGAGCTAGAACTATTTGTTTAAGTGTAGTTCTTGCTTCCTTGCTCAAAAAGTGTGAAGTCACATGGCATATATCCTGTAGAGACTTAATTGTGGTTATAGTATGATCCAAAGACATAAACATTTAAACATCTATGCTGATTCAGCACTTCACCCTGTGGTGCAATGATGCAACAGTTATGAGGGATTTTAAAGTCATTTATGCATCAGAAAAAGCAGTACCTTTGTTTCCGATAAGGTGATCTGAAGGCCCAGAAACACTAGCGATGTGCAAAGCTGTAGAGAGCAGGATTTCAGTGTTGTGTCGGACAGTGTTACTGAGCAATCTGAAGACTAAATCATCATGTTATCAACACAAAACAGCGCACTGATGTTTAAAATGTGTCTGCTGCAGTCTTTTTCAGGTTTGCCCTACTTCCTTGAGCATCATTGTAAGGTAACTTTGTTAGCTCTAACAACATTTCTCTTGTTGACTTCTTTCTTGGTGTGCATTGTAAAATTTATGTAGTAACTCCTTAAAAACACTTCAACAAATACTTTTAGCATTGGTTTATTATAGCAATAACCCACACCTGGGTGTGGGTAATGCTGGATTTACCCACGGTTGGTGTGGTTTGGTCACAAAGGTGAAGCCCGAGTGGCCAAACAAAGACAACCGTGGGTAAATCCAGCATTACCCACACCCAGAAGTGGGTTATTGCTATTATACAATGACATTATTTAAGAAAAAAAATAATTACATTTCTTAAATAATAGCATTGTATAATGCCTTCTTGCTGCCCTTCCGCAGCTGTCTGGTATTCTGCGGCAGTTCTGATGTACTGCGCATGCGTATGCTTACGCAGTACATCAGAGCTGTGGGTGGAAGCAACGGAGAAAGCTAGATCTCCGTTGCTTTTTACAAACTGTCTCGCTATGTTAAAGGAGTTTAACATAGCGAGACAGCTTTAAAAAAATCAACAGAGAATCTCCGTTGC
This sequence comes from Protopterus annectens, assembly GCF_019279795.1. Classification (NCBI taxonomy): domain Eukaryota; kingdom Metazoa; phylum Chordata; order Ceratodontiformes; family Protopteridae; genus Protopterus; species Protopterus annectens. Next base: position 752,297,611 of record NC_056730.1, on the reverse strand, counting down.
TTTTTTTAAAGCTGTCTCGCTATGTTAAACCCATTTAACATAGCAAGACAGTTTTGAAAAAAGCAACGGAAAAAGCAAGGTCTCCGTTGCTTTTTACACACTGTCTCGCTATGTTAAAGGAGTTTAACATAGCGAGACAGCTTTAAAAAAATCAACAGAGAATCTCCGTTGCTTTTTTTAAAGCTGTCTCGCTATGTTAAACCCATTTAACATAGCAAGACAGTTTTGAAAAAAGCAACGGAAAAAGCAAGGTCTCCGTTGCTTTTTACACACTGTCTCGCTATGTTAAAGGAGTTTAACATAGCGAGACAGCTTTAAAAAAATCAACAGAGAATCTCTGTTGCTTTTTAAAGCTGTCGCTATGTTAAACCCATTTAACATATGAGATTACTAAAAAGCAACGGAGATAGGAAGATCTCCGTTACTTTTTTTAAAGCTACCCTGCTATGTTAAACTTGTTTAACATAGGGAGACAGTGTGTAAAAAGCAACGGAGATCTTGCGTTCTCCGTTGCTGTAAAAAAAAAGTTATACTAATGGAAAAGGTCCGGGCGACCGGACCTTTTTCCATTACTATAACTCTGACTTACAATGTGCATGCTGACCAATCAGCGTGCACGTTTTGAAATATTAATGGGGGGTCATTGCATAATTGTACATATCCTACTACTTTTCATTTTTATAAATACATTTTGCTGGATAATTTTGTAAATAACAGGTATAGAAAACCTGGAAGAGACAAAAGACACTCAGACATACATTACAAGCTGGATTTAAAAAGTCTGCAAACTGTGTACATGATAAAAGCTAGGATGGTACATGTTCAGAGCTGGTGACTTTAGGCTTACATAGGAGAGTGATAGCATACTTAGGCATTGTGCTTTGATTTTTGCCCTCATATTTAACCTCATTCCTCCAAGATGCATCAGTTTTCTTCATAAATGCAGTATGTAGATAGCTGTATTAAATATAATTGCTGAAAGGCATTGGAAATAGCAGTCAGTTGTGTTAGGAGCCAAAAACTTTTTAAAAAGTTATATGACCTGAAAAAAAATTCTTGAGTAAGCAAAGGAATTCAGTTTTATTATCTTTTGAGGAAGGAGTAAACCATATCCAAGGCTTAATGTTTAAAATCTGACAAAAGTAGGTCCCAATCAACTCAGAAAACAAATGCTTTAGAGAATACATGCATCATATATGGGAATACTATTTAGTAAACAAAACAGAAAACAGCAAGAGATGTAACTCATTGTCCAGGAATGCTGACTGCAGTAGAACAAGTTATACAGACCTATCTTCTTCTTCTTCTTCTTCTTCTTTCGGCTTTTTCCCAGTTAGGAGTCGCCACAGTGGAACACCTGTCTGCTCATGATTGGCAGTGGAGTTTCACGGTGTCCAGTTGCCAGCCCGGTGCCCAAACTTCCACAGAAGGCACACACATGCACACACTCACACCTAGGGCCAATTTAGAGTGTCCAATCCACATACAGCATGTCTTTGGGATGTGGGAGGAAACTGGAGTACCCGGAGGAAACCCACACGACCACAGGGAGGACATGCAGACTCCGCACAGAAGGCACCCCAGCCGAGGATCGATCCATTGAACCTTTTGCTGTGAGGTGACAACACTAACCACTGCACCATCATGGCCGCCCCGAGTTATACAGACCTATGACCTCTGCAACACATGCTATAGCTGCAGTCCAGAAGAAGAGATGCTAATGTACATGTTCCACTGTCATCTGGCAGTAAAGAGCATCTTTGTTGGCAGAGCTGCCTGGATACAGATTTTGTATAATTTGTTTTAACTACTAATTAGATTGGGAGGGGTATATAAGCAGGCACAGTCTTCATTCTTTCATTTTACATCTGAGGAAGTCTGGTGGACGAAAACACTTTGTGTTGTGTGGCGTTTATGTGATTAAACCTGCTGCTGCTTACACCTACAGGCTTGTGTTTTATTTTTACCTTCTGCCTCTTTGGGTGCCTGTTGTGGTTTTATTGGTTCCTGGTTCTGTGGCACCCTTTCCTTGGAGTTTTTGGATTACTTGTTACATGGAGGTATCTGAGGCAGAGGCTAGCTTCCAGGATGGGGAAGCAGTTCAAGGTACTGACCTGGATTTGCGCCTGTCTCGTGTGGAGGGGCAGCTTACCCAATTGATTTTGCTTATGACTGGTAAATCTCAGCGAGGGAAAGACAATTCTTTTGATATCAACCCTATGAGGCCTACCCACAGGAAGGATTGTATTTCCACTCCTGCATGCAATCAGGAAGCTGATTTGGATCGCAGACAGGCTGATGTGCCTGTAGAGGAAGTAACTGCAACTTCTTCCAGTTTGCCGTCGAGGGGCACTAGAGGTGAGGCTGCATTACAAAAGGGAGCTGCAACTAAATTTTGTTACAATCATTTGGCATTGAATTCCCAGAACCAAGGTCCGAATGGACAGTCCTCCCTTTTAAGGGAACGTGGTGTTCAGGGACATGCTCCTGTGGAAATGACTGATAATACGGCTAATGGTGACAATGGAGTGCACGAGTGGACGGACTCTTCCTCTTTGGCTTCATGGCTTGTTAGTTACAAGTCTTTTTCCAGTCACCAAGGTACTGATAATAACTTTATATTTAATGATCAGGATGTTGAGAAAGACAGTGAAGTGTCTTACAGAGCCAATATTAAAAAACTCACTGATTTAATTTACAAACATAAAACTCTGGGTATTGACAATTGTTACTTGCATGATTGTATTAAAAGGGGTATAGTACCCAAAGGATTGCGTTTTTATAAGTTTCCGAACAATGTAGTGGAAGGCTCCCCCTTTCACGAAGAATTGTTGAGTATTTTTGACCGTAGTGGTTTTGAAGTCATGAGAGCCCTGATTAAAGAAAATGAAAGGATTATGGGGCAGGTATATCAGGAGATAGACTACATTAATGAAGTAGTGACCAATGATCTTATGTTTTCTGTTGAAAATGAGAAGAGAAAATATTTTATTATTAAGCAACAGGTGGAAGAAAAATGTCATGTTATTTTTAAAAGGAAGTGTGGCAAAATAGATAGGGATTTGAGGGATTACAGACAGAAAAAAGCATACCCGTACCCTAAGAATGAAAAATTTGGTCGAAAAAATAATTTTTTTGATAAATCTGGACCACCACACAGTACTTATTCCTCTTCTTTTCCACCAGGGGGACACAATGCCTGGGACTCTATGGATCATAGAGTGATGTACAGTGATTCAGGGATGGGGGAACATCAGGATTCAAACCATACTGAATTCCCTGAACTTAGGAGATCAGATAGGTTAAGGCACAAATCCCCTGTGCGGTATTTTTACAGGGGTCCCCCAAACGGCATGAGATAAATAAGAGTGGTAGCCAGGAAGGGGGACTAGCTAACATGTTGGACCAATGGAGTACAGGCAATATTACTGTGGATGGACCATGTCACACCCTACATGACTTTAAAATTTACAATTACAGTAGTGAGGAGATTGACAGGAAACATTTTCTTTTATTTTCAAAAGGTTTTAAATTCATCCCCTCTACAGGGGTAATTTAGTGGACAGCTTAATAGACTTGAGGATTTTTCTACGGAAAAAGAATTTAGATATTATGTTTCAGGGCAACAGGATGGTGGTACTAATAGTGGTATTAGAAGACCTAGTACCTATAATCCCCTATACACACCCAGCTAAAAAATTTTGAAAGGGAGGTCGAAGAAGAAATCAGGAATGTTTATAGGGGTGGATGGCATGGTAAATTTAACATGACTAGAGAAGAAAAGGTACTTCTCAAATCCATTCAAGAAAATAGATACCTGAGGGTGATGCAACCCGATAAAGGTGGAGGGGTGGTCTTCATGGACAGTATTTTGTATTCCAGTAAGATGATGGATATGCTTAATGATACCAATAGGTATGTTAGGGTATCCAAGAATGAGATTAACTTAGCATACCGTAAGATTGATTTGGTTTTACAGGACATGCTGAATGACAATTTTATAAACCAGGACACTTTTAAGTATCTCAGTGTGGACAGACCTCATATCCCTGCTATTTTCGGGATACCCAAGGTACATAAAAGTGTGGAGGATCCACCCCTGAGACCCATTGTGGCAGCCAATGGCTCTAAAACCCATCCGTTGGCCACATTTTTGGATATAAAATGAAAAGACATTTGGGTTAGGGCCAATGGTATACTTAAGGACTCCTGGGAATTTTTGAGAAGCATTAATAGTAACATGTATTCAGATTCCTTAATATTTGTAACCCTTGATATTCAGGATTTATTTAATGTGATTCCACATTCTACAGGGTCAGAATGGTTCCAGGATTGCATTCACCAACATGGAAAACTTGACCACAATACTTTTCTGGTTTATACAGAGTTGATGGATTTGGTATTGAAACACAACTTTATATTTTTTGAGGGTGAGTTGTTTAAACAGATCCAGGGAGTGGCCATGGGGGCAAGTTGTGCCCCTACTTATGCCAACATTGTGCTCATGGTTTGGGAAGAGAAGTTTGTGTTCCAGTCTGAATATGCACAATATTGGGTATATTACAAACGTTACCTGGATGATATTTGCATTTTTTGGAAAGGTAGTATGGAAAAGTTAACAGAATTCATAGACTATCTAAACCATACCACTAATTTTTTTTAAATTTACTTCCCATATTACACATGACTATATGAACTTTCTGGACGTCACTATTAAAAAGACGTCCTAGGGCAGCAGTTTACATCTAATGTATATAGAAAGGAAACCTTTTCTAACTCGTACCTATATTTCACCAGTTCCCATCCGTTTAAACAGAAGAGAAGTATTATCAAGGGACAATTTGTCCGTAGTTGTAGGATGACCTCTTTGGACTCGGACTTCAAAGACGAAAGTCAGAGAGTCAAAGAAATGTTTATATCTAGGAAGTATCCTAACTATTTAATTGATGAGGTTTTGGAGGAAGTAAAGAATGGGAGAAAGGATAGGTTTGCCCCTATTTTGGGAACAGGAGATGCCAGTGTGATAGTACCAATAAATGTGCAGAGTACCACACAACTACCAGGGGTGACATTACCAGGGATGAAATCAAGAAACCTTGGGGGTAACTATGTGATATTTTATAATCAGAATACCTCTAGGGTTAAAAACATTATTACTCAACACTGGAGCAGGTTTAAGTGTTATTCAGAGTTGGATGTTTTGTTTACCAACACCCTAGGATTTGCATATAAAAAAGGCAGGAACCTCAAGGATTTGCTGGAGTATAATGGTTCTATTGTTTCATGTAAGAAATTGGGAACCTACAAATGTGGGGCATGTGCCCAATACCCATATATACTTAGACAGAATTCTGTATACATCCTGTCAAGAGACCATCAGATTCAGAGTAGTAGTTTTTCCAACTGTAATAGTGAAGGCTTGATTTATTTGGCTCTATGTAAAACCTGTGGTGCATTTTACATTGGAAAAACTACTCGTAAACTCAAAAGGAGGATTTATGAGCATTTATATGCTATTAGAGTCGAAGATATTAAAAATGCCTTGTTTAAGCATACACTGACATGTCCCCAAGCAAAATGGGGCTTCTTTGTTGTAGAGAAGGTGCAATGTGATGTGAGGGGGCCCGTGGGAAAATAGGATAGAGGTGAGAGAAATATTTTGGCAGTTGTTATTGGAAGCCAATAGATTCCCAGGGCTGAATGAATACATATCCATTGCCCCTATTTTAAAAATGAGAGCTGCAAAACTATAAAAAGTATATATAATGTTTTGCAAGTTCTTTTTGTTGGTTTTTGATTCAAGTTTATTTATCTGTCCAACACATTGTGATGGTTTTAGTATTTATATATTTATTTTAAAGTTCTTTTAAAAATGTGCATGTTTTTATCTACTTTCATCTGTATTTGTGGAAAAGGTTGTCATGAATATTTTAGTTACAGGATTTAATTGGTGTCAATTAAACAATTGTTTTAACTACTAATTAGATTGGGAGGGGTATATAAGCAGGCACAGTCTTCATTCTTTCATTTTACATCTGAGGAAGTCTGGTGGACGAAAACGCTTTGTATTGTGTGGCGTTTATGTGATTAAACCTGCTGCTGCTTACACCTACAGGCTCGTGTTTTATTTTTACCTTCTGCCTCTTTGGGTGCCTGTTGTGGTTTTACAAGTTATACAGACCTATCTTCTTCTTCTTCTTCTTCTTCTTTCGGCTTTTTCCCAGTTAGGAGTCGCCACAGTGGAACACCTGTCTGCTCATGATTGGCAGTGGAGTTTCACGGTGTCCAGCTGCCAGCCCGGTGCCCAAACTTCCACAGAAGGTACACACATGCACACACTCACACCTAGGGCCAATTTAGAGTGTCCAATCCACCTACAGCATGTCTTTGGGATGTGGGAGGAAACTGGAGTACCCGGAGGAAACCCACACGACCACAGGGAGGACATGCAGACTCCGCACAGAAGGCACCCCAGCCGAGGATCGATCCATTGAACCTTTTGCTGTGAGGTGACAACACTAACCGCTGCACCATCATGGCCGCCCCGAGTTATACAGACCTATGACCTCTGCAACACATGCTATAGCTGCAATCCAGAAGAAGAGATGCTAATGTACATGTTCCACTGTCATCTGGCAGTAAAGAGCATCTTTGTTGGCAGAGCTGCCTGGATACAGATTTGCTCCAATTAAAAAAAGCCCTGTATTTTATCAATGTGAGATTATTATTATAAATTCCCTGCAATTATGGAACTAGCATTGTTAAAAGACAATAATAAAAAGATTATGGATAATCTAAGAGCTGATATTATGAAATTAGACCAGCAGTTATATACTCAAAGCAGTAAGAATGCCTAGTACTCTGCTCGTCTTTGTGATGTTGGGCAGCATGAACAAGCCACTATTACATGTAAACATAATAAGTTAGTGAGGGATATAGCTGCTTATGAAAATTCAGAAGCTTATTCTCACTTTATGGTTAAAAATAAAAACAACAAGAAGAATTTTGTTTCTAACAGTAATCGTTTAATTGCTTCTATAAGTAAAACAATGACTGACAGTTCTCTTAACCAATCAGCTATGATGATTCCATGGGGGTGGAATATACAGAGTAGTTCCTGTGTCAATTCTATAAGTACATCCAGTGCTTCAACCAAAGCTAGCCTAAGAGGAACTGAACTGGTGAGGGAAACAGATAATTGCTTTGTTAATCATGAATGAATACTTAATGAAACAAATGGAGCTAAGCCTAAAACTTTTTTATTTCAAAACAAAAAGAGAGGTGTAAAAATGAGAGCCACGAGAACCAGGGAGTCAACACTTTCCGGATCATCAACGGACAATTAAATTAATGACAACTCTTGTATTTTTAACTTATCTGCTTTTCATTTAACTTCATTGCATAATTAGGTGTTGTCTCTTGAACTTAATTTTGTGCCCACAAGAAGGGCAGACTGTGTACGAACTTTGTTGGAACTGAAGCAATATACTAGAAAGTTAAATTTGAATTTTTTATTACATAATGTGCAGACCAGTGTTTCTAAGTTTGTAAAACCTTCTTGTTTTAATCTGACCCTGCTAAATATATTGAAAGTGTTTGAAGGCATCTGTGAGACTGAAATTAGAGCTGTATTAGCAAAAAGTAAACGTTATAAATACTTTAATATAACAACTGATAAAAGAAAATGTTTGATGGAAATAAAAAATAATCAGAAACTCAGAATAATGAAAAGTGACAAGGGAGGGGGACTAGTAGTAATGAATACTGACCAATATTTCAACAATATGTTGAACATGTTAAGTAATATGAAAGAATATCAGCAGATTAGTTTAGCTGAAATACAAAGAAAATTTAAAGAAATACATGTTTTTTATATGACAATCTTATGAATAAGCAGTTAAACTTTGATATTTATAATTTTATACTTACTATTGGGACTTTGTTTGGAATACCAAAAATCCACAAGGACCAAACCCCCCCCCCCTTCGACCCATAGTCTCTTCTCTTATCTCTATTACTGAAAGAATTGCCTTAGTGTTAGATGCTGTTTTTAATCCTATAACACAAAGACTTAAATCATATATTAAAGATTCGGGGGACTTCTTGGATAAATTGAGAATATTTCTCACTAGCTTTGATTTTAAAAGTGACAAACATATTATTTTTACAATAGATGTTGTGTCACTTTTTACTTCAATACCACATGAATTAGATATAGAATATGTAAGAAACTTTCTAAATACGTTTACCACCATCCCTAACCAACAGGTTAATTTATACTGTGAAATGGTGAATGTTTTATTGGACAACAATTTTTTAATGTTTGATAATAAATATTTTAAAGAGTTAAAAGGTGTAGCGATGGGGTCCCCCGCTTTACCATCTTTTACTAATATTGTGATGGGATGGTGGGAATGTACGGTATTGAAAGAAGTCTGTGAAATATTTAATGTGTGTTATTATAATAGATTTGTGGATGATTTGTTTTTTTTTTATTGTAGAAGGGGTTAATAATACAGTAATAAGTTTTGTAAACACGATTAATGTTAAATCTGAATTTCTGAGGTTTACTTTGGGAGGCAAAGGAATAAACATAAACTTTTTAGATGTTAATTTGTATTTCAATGGAACAAATAATGTCTTTGAAAGTAAAATACATTGTAAAGAGACATTTGTAAACAGTTACCTACATAATAAAAGTAACCATCCACTTCTTATGAGAAAAAATATACCAAAAGGTCAATTCACAAAATGTAGTTGGATGACTAGTAATGATGAAGTTACAAAAGAAGAATTTACAAAAATTTGTGAGATGTTTACTGCTACAGAGTATAATAAAAGTGAACTTAGTAAATTAGCAGATGAAATTTATAGTAAAAGATGTGAGAGACACCCCCTATATTAAAGGCACCATTTAGAACTAATGTAATAACGGGGGGGGTAAAGAACATCATAGAGTTACTTGTAATTTGGAAATGTCAGTAGACAGTAAAGAAATTAGGACAATAATAGAAAATAACTGGAAGATTTTAGAAGGGAATGAAGATTTTTTGAGGTTGTAGTTAATAAACCCTGTTTTGCTTATATTAATAATTATAATTTGAAAAACAATGTTTAAAAGGGATTACACTAAATATGCACCAAATTTTCTGTATGCTCAGAAAAAGCAAGGTATGTATAAATGTGGATGTTGTAGATACTGTATATATATATATATATATATATATATATATATATATATATATATATATATATGTATATTGGAAGGTCCATTTATTAATATATTAAGCTATCCCAGCACTATAAAAGTACCTGGACTTGCCACCTGTAAAACAAAAGGGGTGGTATATGTTTGTGCAGTGGATGTTCTAGTTTTTATGTAGGAATGACTAATAGATCGTTATATGAAAGGATGAGAGAGCATTATTATAATATGATAAAAAAGCACACAGATGAGTGTGGGACATATAAAAAATTTATTTTTTCAGTCTTAGAAATAGTTAAGCTAGATGCAAGGGGAGGTGATTTTAAGATTTTTTTAGAACAAAGAGAAACCTGGTTGCAGATACAACTTCAGGGAAATAAAACAACAGGACTAAATGAAGTTATTAATATCAAATGTTTTTTGAAATATTGGAAATTGTATGTAAATAAATAATAGTTTTTATAGGTTTAAGATTTTAAATTTCCCTGAGACACTTTAAATGGAAATTGACTAATGGTGTGATGTAATGAATTGTTAAGGAGTATGTATATATATAAGTATGGAAGTTTTTAAGTGCTGTTTTTAGTTCTGAAGAAGTCACAAGACGAAAGCTGTGAAAATAAAGTATATGCCAAAAAAGTTTGGTTATTGTTTCATTCCTCATGCCACCACCAGTATTTTTTTTTTTTGGTTATTATACTAGTTGAAGTGTTCCTGTGAAATATTCATATCTCTAGAACCATAAGTATTACTAGAAAACTGTAAATGGCAAACTATTTAGGATAAATTAATATTTACATGTGTGGCATTTATTCAGTTTGATGCTTTAAACTGAATTGTATAAGCCAAAATAAAATCAGTGAATATTAATTTTGTAATGTTGTATAAAAAGCTTATGATATCTCAGTAACCATTCAAGCTAGACACATACTGCCAGCAGAATTGTCTTCATACAGCTCTGAGCTTTCATATGATGCTATGCAGTTTTATCTGTGTTACCTGAATGTTGTGATATTTAGAGAAGTATCAAAATTATTACTGTGAACATTGGGTGAAGATAGATGAAGGCTGCCAGCCTAGCCAGATAGAATTTTGGAAATAATTCTGTCATCTGTAAATATTAATGAACACCACAAGCTTGCTGTCTTAAATGGTAAAAATAGTGTTACATGTGGAATTGGAAAAAATGTAACAACAGTGCATGCTACTGACCAAGTAAAGCATGTTGTGACCCTTTGATGTAAACACAGCTCTGGCCAGTTTAGATGAAGGAATTCTTGCTATTGTTTTAAGGCCAGAGTTCATGGCCAGAATTTGCATGCATAAATGCCCTTTATTGCTCTGATTTCTGCCCAGAGGTGAAGAATGTAAATGTAGTTTCTGTTAGCCTGGAAACCCAAGGAATTGTGAAGAATGATGTAATGTGAACCAAGAATGTGATTTTAAAAACAGATAGAATCAGAGAGCATTAAGCATTTTTGTCTTGACCATCCAACTCATCAGCACTGGCTTGCGCTATATACAAGTTTATCTTAGACTTGTGTTTTCTCTTAGAAATAGCTAGAAACTAGAAATATTAGACTGTGTTTTTCTGTGATGTCAGAACTCTACTACTGAATTATTTTAAGTATTTCTCCGTGATCTCTGAACTCTTCACTAGCACTGTGTAGTAAAAAGTATTGTTTTGTGTTTTGACTATTTGTTATTAAATATTTTTAAACCCTTTCAACGGTGGCTGTTTTTTGTAGAGATAATTTAAGCTCTTTAGAGTACTTGCATGCCTTTGGTAAAATTTTACAAAGCCACTTCAATAGCTTTAGCCCTGGGCTTTACTACCAATTGGATAATAATATTGCACAGTAATAATTGAACACCCTTTTAAGGGCCTTTGAGTAGTTGATAAATATTAGTGGGTGGTGGCAGCTGGTACTACCATATAGTCTGGGAAAAAGGGGCACAGCTGGAGAACATGTGCCAGCCTAGGAGTGTCTGTGTGGTTGTATAAACTCTTCTCAAAGTGTGTGTCTGTGTCAGCTACTTGGGTAGGGAAATGAAGCACTGGTTGGACAGAGAGGGTACTGGAGGTTTTAGCTTGCCCACTAGGCTGAGATCTGGACCCTATAGCTGTGCCAGTGGGGAGTCTTATTGGGGACCTGGAGAGCAAGGGAGTGACCAGCCACTGACTGACTGTGATCTCTGTGTGCTCTTAAGGGAAATTGCACTTTACTGTGTCTATTTGTTATCCTTTCCTCCTATATGAGATGCCCCTCACTGGTGTTAGTGATGAGGACTGAGGCTCCTTGATTGCTGGGCCAGGGCACGGGTGTCACAATTACAATACAAATAAAATGTATACAATTTTCAATATTTAATAATACAACCAAAAAGCTCTGAGAAAAGTAAATAAATTAAAATGAACTCACAGCACCAAAAATAAATAAATATACACTAAATGGAATTGTATTAAGCACTTTCATAAGTTCATAGGTTCATAGGTAGGTACTAAGATATTGGCCCTAGGGCCTATATAAGCCTAGCCAAAAAGGTACCCTGGCTTTTGCCACCCAAGAAAATTATTTTCCTGTGCCCCTGTCGAGCAGAGCCACAGAAGTGATCCTGGTCTGAATTTCCTAATTCCCATCCAATCATCAAGATTTTTCTTGAAGAGTGCTAATGAGGAGCTTTGTTTGATATAGATAGGTAGTCTGTTCCAGAGTATGGGAAGTCTCTGGGACAGGAATTTATCCCTCCAGCATGTTCTGTTTATTGTTGTGACACGGTTTAGGTCCCTAGAGTGTGTATCTCAGAGGGATTGGGATTTCTTTAAGTAGAGCATGTCCAACAGCTCTGCTTTTGACATAGCTTTGTATGTTAGGCAGAGATCGCCTCTGAGTAGGCCATATGTGACAAAGTAAAGTTGCAGTTTTTTTTTAAATGGTCTGCGTATGGCATCTGTTTAAGGCCGGTAATCCTCTTTGTAAGGTATTTCTGTGGCCTTTCCAGTTGTAGATGTCTTGTGAGGTACATACCAAAAGGGGCACTGTATTCTATAATGGGTCTAATGAGTGATAAGTAGAGGGGAAAAATGGATAAGAAACCTTTTGTGATGAGGTGTGCCATGTAGAAGGATTTCCTGACTACTATGGTGATGTGATTATCAAATGAGAGACTACTGTCCACCTGTGTTCCAAAGTCTCTTATCACACTTTTGGTGTTACGTAGACTACCGCCTATGTGGTAGTTCATGGGTATAGAGTTTTTACCAAAAGGGATGACAACGTACTTTTTGACATTGAGCTTGAGGCCATGGCTTTGACACCAGCCATCTGTCTCAGTGAGGCCCTTTTGTAGGATGTCCACATCATTAGGAGTTTTAATTTTGGCTCCTAGTTTGCAGTCATCTGTGAACTTCGTTAGCCAAAGACCTTCTGTGTTAGCCTGTACTTCAGAGAAGTAGATACCAAACAGGAGAGGACCCAGGACTGAACCCTGTGGTACTCCACTTGTCACTGGTCTGAAGTCAGATTTGGAGCCTGCTACTTTTACAGTGTGGGTTCTGTCAGTGAGCCAGTTGGCAACCCATCTTGTGACATAGGCATTTATACCTAGTTTAGTGAGTTTACCTATAATTCCAGAGTGGGGGATGGTGTCAAAAGCATTAGCGAGATCCAGATAGGCTGTGTGAACCACCTTACCCTCATCTACAGCTTTGCTGACCACTAAAAAGAAGTCTATCAGGTTTAGGAGACATGATCTGCCTTTTAAAAACCCAAACTGGGTGGGGTCCAGAGTTTGGAGATTACCAGTGTCATTGTTTATAAGTTCCATGATGATACGTTCCATGGCCTTGCAGACCAGGCTCGTCAGGCTAATGGAGCAGTAGTTCCCGGGGTCCGTGGTGGCTCCCCCTTTGTGGAGTAGGATGACCATCACTGTGTGCCATTCAGGGGGCACAAAGCCTGAGGTAAGATTATAATTGAACATGGTACTTAGGTGGGGTGCCAGTTCATTCTGTAGTTTGTGTAGCACACAGCCTGGGATGTTGTCAGGTCCCATGGATGCTGTGTTCTTGGCTTTGGAGAGTGTGGTTTTTACCTGTGCAGCCGTGATTACCGGAACTTTGCATTCTTACAGTATAGAGATGGGCCCTTTAGGGGGTGAGAGGGGGGGTAAAGTTAGCACTGAACCTATCTGCCAGGATGTTGGCAATATCAGTTTGTTCTGCATAGTTAGTGCCATTGTGCTGTATCTCAGAGCAGATCTGAGTGTTGCCATTGAGATTCTTCACATAGCTATAGAATGCTTTGGGGCTGTCTTTGGAATCAGTGGCAATTTTGTTTTCATAACTAGCTTTGGATGATTTTATGAGGGATCTCAGCTTCTTACTGAGGCTGACCAGGGAGTTCCTCCAATCATGAGATTTTACTCTTTTTTGCAACAGTTTCTTCTGTTGTAGAATTTGTTTATGGCAGGGGACCACTAGATTTGCTTCCTTTTTTGGAGGATAGCATCTTGGTTCTGTTAGGGATTGCATAATCCATGCACTTGTGTAAGTGCTTATAAAGTGCATTTGTGTAGGATTCAGCAGTCATACCTCTATTGTCCGTCTGCATGGGTGTCGTGAAGTTTGCCACTTCTGTCTTCAGAAGCATGAAGTTGGCTTTGGAGAAATTCTTTACGGTGGTTTCCCTAATGGGAGGGTGAGGGCAGGATGTGGATGTCTAGGGTGATTAGCTTGTGGATGGATCTGACCAACAAGGAACTGACCTCTGTTGTAGAACACCACTTGCTCATGTTGGTAATGACCAGGTCTAGGATATTGTTGCCCCTGGTGGGGGTGTGGATAACTTGATCCAAGGCATTGGAATTTATGAATTCCAGAAAATGTTGAACAAAAGAGTTGGTACATGAGTAGTTTTCCCAGTTAATGGTGAGGTAGTTGAAATCACCCATTATTAGGGTGTTAGGTTGTACCCTAATATTTTCCAGTGTATCAAGAAATGAGGAGTGGGAATGCTGGGGCATGGTGGGAGATCTGTAGCAAGCTACAATTTGGATTGCGGTCTTGCCCAGAGTTAGTTGCACTTGGATAATCTCGGATGCATTATGCTGAGCAACTAGCCTGGAGGTGTGGATATCTTTAATGAATATGGACACATCTCCGCCTTTAGTGTTTCGGTCCAGGTTAGGTGGCCAAAAGGTGTGGTATGAATTATAGCCTGGTAATGCAGGGGTGCTCTCTGGAGCCTTGAACCAGGTCTCTGTCACTGCACAGATGTCGATGTTCTCTGTTTTAAGGAGTGCCTCGAGTAAGTGCATTTTGTAGGTTTAGACTTCTAGCATTGAGTAGCATTACCCTCAGATTTTGCTTGCTTGTACCTGTTACGGTGGTGAATTTGTCATTTGAACCTTGCCTAAAAAAGGCACTATAGGGCTGGAAAGAACCTTAGCCAGTATCCGGAATCCCAAGGGCAACAAGTGCAGGCCATCTCTGGCAAAGCATCGTGGTCTGTCGATCATGTCATCCCAGGTAGACAGATACTGGATCCCCTTAGAATGACACCAGAAGCTTAGCCAATTGTTGAAGTCAATCATTTTGTCCTTGTACTGTGGTATCATTCTGGGTGATGGCAGGATGCTACTCAGGGCTAGGGTCATACCTGCCTGGGCTACAAGATTGGAAAGCTCCTCCATGTCTCTTTTCATGTAGTCCAGGGAGGTACGTCTCAGGTCATTCGCACCAACATGTTCATCCTTTAATGATCCGAAGAACTTCATCAGAATACAGTAACAAGGAAAAGATGCTGTAGAAATACACAGTAATATACTTGTAAGATTAAATGTGCAACCAAAGAAATGAAGATTTTTAAAAAACACAAATACAGTAACCAATAATAATAATAATATTAATTTTTTCTTTATCTGCATTAGACAAAGGTTAACTATCAATACAATTGTCTTGCCATCATGTATGCTTTAAGATGAAATCTTCTGATACTTTTTATGTAGCATACTTTTGGAATTATTCATGCAAATATGAACAAGCTATACTTGACGCCTAGAGGCGTCAGTAGGAGGTAACTGCAGGAATGCATGGAGGTGCCACTTGGCTGTAACGAGTTAACAGATTTTCTATGATTTGTCTAGCACCAATGCAATTTCAGAAACAAATCTAACAGTGAGAGAATCACTCTTTACGTATTGGTTGCATTCACTAGACCATATTCTTAACCTCATAGCTATCAAGAGTGAACCTTATGGTAAAGCTGAATCTTATAAAGTACCTGATCCCTCTCTAAGAATGGTTAATGAAGCCCCTTCAGAACCAATACATTATATTTTCAATAACATACTAGTAATGAAAACATTTAATCTCAGAGGAAACTGGCATAACTGGTTAATATTTACTATATCAAAAAAAGAAGCTGAATAACTGTAGACTTATCAGGTTGGCCAGTATAATTGGAATGTTAAAGCTTAAAAATTCTGAATCTTATCTCCACTGCATAAAAATCAAAAGTAGTCTCATTTTTGATATTAATCAGCATGACTATTCTAGAAAAAAATATTTGTTTGATAAACTTGGTTATGTTTTTTCTGTGGAAGTGGCATATAGGGATAAAGTCCAGACAATAACCTTGGTGATGAGGGTTCATTTAGTAGCCTGGGAATGGCAGCATTGCTGAGAAGCTGAGCATGCCCAGCCTGGGGGGGGGGGGGGTTGTCCCATCCAACTCATGCCACAACTCTTGACCAGAGGATTGCCAGAGGGCCCACATAAATTCAAAAGTGATGGCTGGTGCACGGAAGACATGGATATGGCCAGCCAGCCCAGTGACAGTAGCTCTTGCTGGCAACCCAAAGGAACACGTGTAAGCTAATAAGGGGTATAGGTGGTCCCTACAGTGATACAGGTACCTACATCACCACCCAAGGTGAGGAGATTGGGTCTTTATATAAAAAAAATCTGTCAATGCAGGAATGTTGGCAGTAATACCAAACTCCCCAGAGTTTGTCTGGTTGATGGTCACTCTAGCTGGCTCTCATCCTAAGGTATACAAAAGGGAATTCCTCACCCTTAACCAATAAATTGGCTTGAGTCAAATAGAGGGTTGACTGCTGGCCAGCTAGTAGAGGGGGAAGGACACCTAAGTAGAAAGATCATTAAGTTAAGTTTTTCAATCACATAACAAAAGAAATGGATCAAAGTTGTCTAATATTTTGCATCTGTATCTGTCACTACATTGGGTATTGTTAAAAATGAGGTTAATCTTGATGTTAATCAGATTTCATAGGTTCATAGGTAGGTACTAGGCTATTGGCCCTAGAGCCTATATAAGCCTAGCCAAATGGTACCCTGGCTTTTGCCACCCAAGAAAATTATTGCTGGCAACCCCAATCAGGACTGGCCATTGCTTATCCAAAAAGAAATTAAAGAGTTACTATAAATGTCCCATTTTCAAAAAGTGCCAAACTGAAAAGGAATACTTCATAAACTTGTGTTCAGACTTACCTAGTCTCAAACATGCATTATCTCTCTTGTAGTTTCTGGTAGTGGTCTGGAGACGAAAACAAAATTCGACACATGCAATGCATAATCCAGTATATGCAGGTTTTGTACCCATTTGGCTTTGCAGTCCATAGTTAGCAATACCTACAACTGTTGTTTTAAAATGGTATTGAATTTCAAAATCTCCAAGAGCTCATTCATTTTATTTGGTAATCACTTTATTCATTCTGTGTGAATTTGTCTAGTCATGATTTTGCCACCATTTTATGCCACTGTACATATACAACAGGAAGTAAGTCCTGCTTCACATGCATATAAGCCTGTCACTTTCACTACAAATGAGGGCAAACAAGTGAATAGGTTACTCAGTCACTGAAATACAGCTAATGCATTTAGCAGTGGATTTATACACCAAACAGTGTAGCATTTAATAACTGTGAAATTAAATGATTGTTCAGTGTTTTAGCAAAGGTGTACATTTTAAGGCGCTGTGCCTCATTTGCCCTGATGTAGTAGTGTTATTCCTGTACTGTTGTGATCTTAATACTAAGAACCAGAAATAACTGTGTACTCTAGGTGTGCCTTCTAGCCAGGCCTGTTTTATACCTAGCATATCTGTCCCTGAAATATGTACACTATGTTATATTTATTATCTGAATAATGGCACTGCAGAAGTAGTAATACATTACCTAGTTAGATCTTAACTTACTGTGAACTTGTAGTGTGTAGTCTTCTTGAGCTTTCAAGCAGTGTCATGATTAAGTACAACCACCAACCTAAGTCACAGGACTAACTAGCTTGTAATCTTATCCCATGGCTTCTAGCATTGCTGAATGAATGTATATATGCTATTTTTTTCATCTGCTTAAGATACACTGCTTTTACTAATTTACTAAGGACTGTTTTTCTTTCCACTACATTTTTTTCTTGCTCCCAAAATGTACCCTGCTCTCTAGCTTGCTTATCCTTCACTAGGATTTAAAAATCTGCCTGCCTGACAACTAAGGACCCTTTCCAAAATACCTGCTGTCTCATTGCACTGCATTCTTATCCCTGTACTCTTTCATGAAAGGAAGCAAGAAAGTATGTGTTTTCCTAATACTGGCAGTAAAGCTAATGTTTGTAACTATTACTTCTAGGTATTTTAATTGCATGCTTCCCAGCCAGGAGTCATACCCCCTCTCTACCCTGTAATCAGCATACTTTTTCTTTCCTTTATTGCTACCTCCTTTTAGCTGTTCATATCTCCTTCCTTAGTCCTAGACCAGCCATCTCCCATAAAGAACTACTGCTGTAATACAATTCATATGTCTACCCCACTATCTTATAGTATAATTATATTACATTTTTGATGTCTAATACTTGCTCTTAACATTATCCCACTTTTTCTTCTTACTTTTACTGTAAGCACCCAGCTATCCTCCTACGATCACTATCACTGTATTCCTTATCTCTATACTTACCTACACTTTAACTTACCTTTAGTAGTCAGCATTTCACTGACTGTTCTTCTTGAGCTGCTTCCTTTACTTCTCTCTACCTGGTCCATTCGCCCTGCGGGCTTACTTCGCTCCCTTACCCTGCCCCCAATTCTCACCCGCCCCAGTGCTCCTAGACTTATACAACTAAACCACACCCTCATCCTCTTATAACCAATCACAAGGTCCAATTCCTTAAGGTTCCTGAACCTAGTTCTTACCTTTCTTTAACCTTTCTTGTTACAATTCCTTACCTCCTACATAGTACCATAAAACTAAACCATCCTAATGCCTACATTACCTACCCCAGCATATATAAAGCTATTACTCTTGGTCACACTCTTACCTTCTCTAACTACAGCCTACCTGCTAACCTCCTATGAACATCCAATATGTCCACAATTTCACTACCCCTCTAAGCAAACTGCCACACCAACACTAGCTATCTCCCGAAACCACATAAACATAATATCTAGACCCAGCTACCTACTAGCAAATTATCATAGACTGGCCCACATTAGGTATAACAATCTAAAAGCTAGGAAATCTCTGAACCAATACTGTAAGCTCCCAAATCCTATATGTAGAATACACGTCCACTCCTTAATAAATGGAGACATTCATCCAAACCCCAGCCCAAGTAATACTTTTACCACTGACCTCCATAGCCCTAATCCCTCTATTACACAAACCCCTACCAGACCTCCCAACTCACTCTTTATAGCACATCTCAATATACATAGCATAAATAATAAAACTACCCATCTCCATTTTCTCCTGGATGTACACTTATTTGACATCCTATGTCTAACAGAAACATGGTTAAAACCTGCAACTCAAGACAATGAAGTCATCCCAGCTGGATATAATATCTTGAGACTAGACCACACAACGAAGAAGTGGGGGGTAGCAATCCTATACAATGCAGGGCTACAAGTTACTTCTTCAGACTATAAACCACCTCTAGACAATAATGCCAAAAATCCTTATTTCTAAAATTCAGCTCAACACTTGTAAATCCATATATATCATCTGTAGCTACCTTCCTCCTGGTAATAACAACAACACCCTTGAAGATATCCTTAGCTGGCTTTCTATAAACTTCCCACAAGAAACTATAGTCCTCAGTGACTTTAATATCAACTGGAAGTGCTGTAGCACTGAACACCCTACTTCCCATATTAACCTATATGGCTTTTCTCAAACCATTACCTCCTCAACCAGGATTAACAAACCCAATAATAAAGAAAGTACCTTAGATTGGATTCTCATAAATAATCCTCATCAAACATATAAAGTAGGGACCCTCCCTGATGATTTAAGTGACCACTCAGTGACCTATATAATCAAGCATAAGATCATTATTCCCTACCCAACTACATACAGGACAATACGGACCAAAAAACATTTTAACCCTGATCTTTTCCAAAGTGAACATAAGGCATGTGATTGGTCACCAGTAAAATACCTCCCACTTGAGGAAGCTGTAAAATACTTTAATTCAAAATTCTTAGCCATCCTAGACCACCATGCACCAACATGTTCTATCAGAAATAAGACTAAACCTATCCTATGGCTTTCAAAAGAAACCAGGCAAAAAATCCTACTTAAAAAGAAATACTGGGCTAAATGGCGAACTACTAAAAACCCAATAGACCAACAAAAATTTAGACAACTGAGAAATAATACAAAAAAAAGCTATACTCTTAGCAAAAAGAAACTTTAACTTCCAACTCCAGCAAACTCACCAAAATAAACTGCAAAAGTTTGGGCAAGCATTAACAGACTTCTACATCCAAGTCACTCCATTATACCAACCCCACAAGGCACTAACCATGAGAATCCCAAGCAAACCGCCAATGCCTTCAATACCTTTTTCACAGAGGCCATCCAATCCCTTGCCAATCAGCTATCACCTGATAGCTGGACTCTGCCAACCTCCATTACTAGCACACTCTCTTCATTTCAATTGCAAACAGTTCCAACATCCCTCATTTGCACCCTTCTCCAAAAACTAAAACCAACCACCCCCTCAGCTGACCAACTACCTGCAGAATATCTGCAAAACACAGCTAAAGCCACAGCCTATCCCATTTCTATCCTGATTAACAAAACCATAAATGAAGGAAGCATCCCAACTATCTGGAAAATCTCTCACATTATCCCCCTACATAAAGGTGGTAACTCTAATGAATTTTCAAACTACCGCCTCATAGCCTTATTTTCTCCTTTGGCAAAAATAATGGAAAAATGCATCCATAGTAAACTACTACACCACCTAATCCAAAACAACTTACTTGCTAATTGTCAACATGGTTTTAGACCATTCCACAGTACCTCCACTGCCCTCTTATACTTTTCTGACTGCATTAACAAAAAATGTAACATCAGCATTCTTTCCTCTGCACTATTTATCAATCTTTCTAAAGCTTTCAAAATGGTAAACCACCAGCTACTTATAAGTATACTCAAATCCCTTTCACTAGATGCACTGGCTATACAATGGTTCCAATCTTACTTAGATAATAGACAACAGGCTGTGCTATGGGATAATAATTTATCTACCCACCTCCCCATTACCCTTGGTGTCCCTCTCCTATTCTCAGTTTTTATTAATGACCTACACTCAGCAATTCCTTAAACTACCTGTATACAATACGCAGAGGATTCCACATAAATATGCTCAGCCACTTCTCCATCTGAACTATAGTCCCTAACCCAAAAGGCATTTAATACAGTTGAAAAATGGTTTCTACAGTGCTGCCTCCTCTTGAACCCCAAAAAAAACAAAACTCTTGCTCTTCACTCCTACCCGGAAGTCCTCCCCAGTAGATTTCACAGTCATATCTAATAATGGCACTCTCATATCTCCTGACCCAATCACCAAACCCCTGGGAATAACAATAGACAATAACCTTAACTTTGACACTCATATTAACAATACAATAAAAACAGTCAATAGAAAACTGGGCTCCCTCTATAGGATCAAACCCATCCTTACTCCATTAGCTAGAACTACTATTGCCCACACTCATCTAATCTCTACACTCCTCTATGCCTCCATATATATATATATATATATATACTAATCTGTCAAAAAACAACCTCAACAAACTGGCAAACTCCTACAATAATATTGCCAGATTA
The DNA here is from genome assembly GCF_019279795.1 of Protopterus annectens. Lineage (NCBI taxonomy): Eukaryota > Metazoa > Chordata > Ceratodontiformes > Protopteridae > Protopterus > Protopterus annectens. The sequence continues at coordinate 752,276,271 of NC_056730.1, read as the reverse complement.
GCCACTGGCACTCCATTTAGAACCCACCACTGTCATAATCTAAAGCAGCTAGGATGGCTACAGCTACAAAATCAGCTTCAATTTCACCAGCTTACCATTGCCCACAAGACCCTTTACCAACCTGCTAATACTCCAATACTTTCTAGCCTCATTACCCCCTATAAAAATCTTAAAAACTTATGTTCATCAAATAAACTACTTATTTGCATAAGTAAATCCAACAACATGGCTGTAGACTCTCTGTTCTCTAACACTGTTGGGAAAAACTGGAACCTACTTCCCAGTGAACTTTCATTACTGTCCTCAATATCACTTTTTAAATATAAACTGAAATTATACCTTAGAACACATTATTTATGCCCCTGTACTAACCCTGACTAACTCACTCTTTTTTTATTACTGGGCACTGCTTACCTATTACTCTTTTGTACTAAGTCCAGTTTCCTTGATAACCAAAGAGAGCATGATCTTGTAAATTAAGCTAATACATATAGGAACATCATTCTAATATATATTTTTTAATGTTATGTGTTAGGTTTGTAAAATAGTAAGGTATTGAACTATTATCGTCTGTTAAAATGTTGTACTGTACCAACATTTTTATAATTGTGTTATTGGAGCTTATGTCTCCGGGCCTCTACTGAAAATGGACATACATCCAGTTAGACTAGCCTGGTCAACAAATGTAAAATAAAATAAAATAAATAAATAAAATAAATATTTAATGAAAGGTGTCATCTTCTCCTATGAACCTTGATTATGTTTATTATTTACTTATTAATTTATTAAACATGTAGACAGACTGAAAAAGTAGGACTATTTCAGCCACATTGAAAGTTGGGACAATGTAATAGCAGAACAGGCAAGGGATAACAGAGTACATAGTATAACATACCATCACCAACAACATTTACAAAAACATCAGTTTATTGAGTAATTAGGTTCATAGGTTCATAGGTATTTACTAGGCTAATGACCACAAGGGCCTTTTTAAGCCTAGCCATGCATCTCAAATCTCTGACAAATTCTGCTACCCTAGATAAGTGTAAGCATGGGCCTGGGAGACAAACCATTTACAGGTTACCTGTGACCATTAGAGACATAGGTGCCAAGCCAGGGATGAATTTTTGGTTTCCCATCCAATTGTCCAAGTTGCACTTGAATTGGATTAGGGAGGAACTCTGCTTTACATGGATGGGGAGCATGTTCCATAGATGGGGTTGTCTCTGGGATACATACCTGTCTCTCCAGTAGGTCCGATTTAAATCACAGGCAAGGGTTAAGTCTTTAGAATGGGTAATTCTGGTGCTGTTTGTTTTGTGTATATGCAGGAGGTCCATCAGAATGGGGTCTGACAATGCCCTGTATGCCAGGCATATATCTCCCCTCAAAAGCCTGTAGGAGACAGAATACAGGGATAGGGCCTTGAGGTGGTCTGCATAGGACATATTACTTACACCCTGTATTCTTTTAGTAAGGAACCTCTGTGGACATCCCAATTGTTGGATATGCCTGTTTAGGTACATACCAAAGGGGGCATTGTACTCAATGATAGATCTGATGAATGCCGAATACAGTGGAACAATTACTTCCTTGGACTTAGATGCCATACCTTTGTTTATAAGTTGTGCAACATATAATGATTTCCTCACCACTGCAGACACATGATGGTCAAAGGCAAGATTACTATCTATGTGTATCCCTAAGTCCCTGACTTCTGGGTCAACCCTAAGGGATGTGTTGTCAATATGATAGTTACCAGGAATGGATGATTTCCCAAAGGATACTATTATGCATTTCTTGGCATTTAGTTTTAGTCCATTACTCTGACACCAGTTGTTTGTCTGTGTCAGCGCCTCCTGGAGAAGAATTGTGTCATTGTGAGATTCAATTAAAGCTCCTAATTTGCAATCATCTGCAAATTTAGTCAGCCAAAGACCACTGACAACTTAAGATTTTTTTCAATGGCATCCCATAATCAAAATGAAATGTTCAACAAGCAGCTGTTTATAAGTATATACTAAAATTATATAGTAGAAAGTACGTAAAATCATTATTAGTGTATCACAAAGTTTCATGACCCATCAATAAATTGCATAACTAATTAGTAGATCTAGAAAATTTATGCATGAAATTCTAAAAAAAATGACTTCAAGGAGAGGTCATTTCTTAAGGCGTTTTTTTTTTTAATTTCTCACTAAATAATGAGGTTGAGTCTGGTTTATGACTTAAATAATCTGTGGGAGGGTCCATTGAAAAAGCTCAAGGAAGAGGCAGATAAATGAAATGCCTTGAAATATAGGCAAGCTAACAGCTGGAAAGCAGACTTTGTGCAGTAAAATGTAGATCAGGGATTAAATAAGAAAAAGACAAACATTTGACAAGTAAAATTATAACATGAAAGCATGAAAGTGGTATTTTGAGCATCAAGTAGTAGAGAAATGTTGAGAGATGTTTGACAGAAAATATCATATGATGATATTGTAGTGAAACATTACTTACTGCAAAGTTGGAACACACCACAGAGATTACAAATGTATAAATGGAGAAAAAAATGCCAGGGGGATGCAAGGTGTGAGACTATCACATTAGAAGCTCCCACAGGGTATGTTTGGTTGATGCATGTCAGCAGGAGGTGTAAGAAACATGACAACATATTTCCTTGAATATAAAAGATAAATGTTTGCGCAAAACTGTAGAGCACAGACATGGGTCAAGGTTTGGTACATATGGTGAAGAAAAGGAATTGTAATGCTACATGAAGTTGTTAGAGTTATACTGTTGGTACACTGAAATGCCTCTGTTTTGACATGGCTTTGAGTAACATCAGGCTAATATTTTTAGGAGGGAAAATAAGGTATGTGGTGGACAGCATAAACTGTAGTAGATGAGTTTAAATTTACAAATTCAACCAGAGTATAAGTATATATTATTATTATTATTTTTTTTCAAACTGGGAGAGGTTGGTAGTTTAATTCTTGTATGCTCATATTTGTAAGTTTGAGTATACTATAAAGTAACATACTTTATGTTATGAACCCCCTAATACGCACTTCAGTTATAAATAAATAAGTACCACATGCACTTTAACACCTTCCTGAATTATTGTCACCTCAGGCAGCTATGTCTTCAGTGTAAAGTCCCACCCAAAGTGTGCCATCTTAGGTACCAGGGCTTGTTTCACATGGCACTATTAGCACTGGAATGAGAATCAAAGCACATGTTGTCAGAATAGAAACAAAGACCTTCCCAAATTCACTGCATAAAAGGACATCGCACTAACTCTAGAGCCAGTGGAGCATGTCACACAAAGTTATGGCTCTGCATCACAAAGGCCCATCGTATGCCATCCCCATGGATGCCAAGGAGAATGCAGAGGACAGGTAAGACCTTAAAGAGAAAACCCCAATCTGCCTGAAGGATGAAGGTGCATCTGGCAATCCACTTGGCCCTCACCCCCAGTTTACGAATAAGATGTGCATCTCTCATCCAAGAGGATAAAACACAGTAGTAGGGTTAAAACAACTTTGCGCATCCTGACAAAACACTTCCTGATGTGTCCCATCTTTATGCCACTTTTCAGTGCTTCCATATCTGCACTGTCCAGTTGCCAGCACAACTTATCTGGTCCATGGACCAGTGGAATCATAAAGTTATCCAAAAAGGCATGTAGTTATTTGCACTGCATTCTGCATTCTGTTGTTACTAGAATGAGCTTGTTCCCGTACCTTGTGTTTTTTAATAGCCATACTGATCTTCAGCCCACTACCTCCGCTAGCCATACTGATCTTCAGCCCACTACCTCCGCTAGCCATACTGATCTTCAGCCCACTACCTCCGCTAGCCATACTGATCTTCAGCCCACTACCTCCGCTAGCCATACTGATCTTCAGCCCACTACCTCCGCTAGCCATACTGATCTTCAGCCCACTACCTCCGCTAGCCATACTGATCTTCAGCCCACTACCTCCGCAAGGATGAAGGCTTATTCCTATTGTACTAAACATGAAAAATGCTTCTTTACTTGATTCTTTAGAGGCTATCTTTTCATATCTGCAAAATGTGTTCCCTTCTAGTTTCACAGCTGTCTACTGGAAAAATATATCTCATCTTGATTTCCTTAAGTACGTGAGTGTTTTATGCCACCCTCACCCCCCAGGATCATTTGTTCTCAGCAGAGAGTTTTCTACAAGTTACTATAGTGTCACTTTTTTTCTTAGCTTTCAGCTGTGAGCTTAATCATCAGTTTGTGGAGAAATCAGTGGCTTCTAGTACATTTATCTGCAGATCATTTTCTCTTCCAGTTATCACTGGCCAGTTCTGTAGCAGATACGGTCATGTATCCATCGCCATACATGCTTGATTGTCAACTTCTCTCAGTTACCTTAAGGCCTGGAATTATCAGCTCACATCTTCTGTAATTATTCCTGTGCACCGTGCCATATACTTTCCCTTAGCTACCATTTTGTATGATGTGCACTTCTCTTTCAGTGCATGTATATTGCATCCCTCTTCTTGATAGAAAAAGACTAATTAGGCACAGTCGTTTGTGTTGAATATACGAAAATGCACTATTACCCCCCAAAAAATTGTGCAAAACCAATAACTATATTGTGCTAGCAGTGGGCATAGTGTTCATGGTACAAACTCCAAATAAACTACATCCTATAAACCCAGTTTGAGTCCCACAGTCTCCAATTGTCTATAGAGTGATTCTGAGTAAGTCTGATTAAGTAAATGTTCAACTGTTTGTCAAATATCCATAGCCCTAGTCTGAAAAGGGAAAAGGAACAATTCCAAGAGACCTGGCCATATTTCCATAAGCTTATGAAAGTGCCTAGGTAATTTCTGGGTCTGCAGAAAATGGAATTTCATGTAAATAAATCAGTTAATTAATGAAATCAAAGCTCAGATTTCTCCCTTGAAAACAGGTAGATATATTACTTCTCTTGTTCTCTTTTACTATATTTGCTTGGCACTTTTTAAATCTGCTACCAATTATATAATTTTCAAGAGTACATAAAAGATTTTCTACATATAAGAAAAGACTATAATTGCATTGTCTGTAACAGAACAAAAGATTTAAGGTGTGAATTGCTAGTTAGCTATAACACTGGATTTCTTCAGACCCCTCTTGCATTACACCTTTCAAAACATTATGCTTGATTGTGTATGTGAAACTGTCCAGATATACGTGTTGCATTTACCCTTACTTTTGTGACCTGGGCCATAGCTAAAAAGGGTCAAAGAAGGACCAGTTCACTTACCTGGCTGACATACAGAAAAAATATTTTACTATTCAAAACATGTCTCTTCACTAGGCAGTAAGTTTAGCTAAGTCATGAAGACAGACATTTGTGCCTAGTGGGGCTAATCATGTAATTAGTAGATGAATAGTAAATTAATAACAGTAATGTGTGGAAAAAGCCATGTTATGTACACATATAGCATGTCTGGCTATTTGCTTCCATAATGAATGAGCAAGGTACAGACACATGAGCTGAAGTCATGTGCCAGTCTTCTTTACTTGAAACTTTTAACTACTGCCTAAAGCTACTGTTTTCAGTATGTCTGTGATGTGGATTCATGAGGAAACCCATAAAGCAACTACTTCAGAAACATGCCACATTCTTACATTACGTTTACAGTAAGCCACATCTGGGTGTGGTTACACAGGGAGAACCACATGCCACAGGCCATGGGCATCAAGCCAGAATTCACATGAACTGAGGTTCTTAAAGTATGTCTCGCAAAGTGCATCTCAGAATGTGGAGTGCTGCTTGTGCAATGTTTGTGCAGCAAACTGAAGCAAGGAAAAAAGAAAGGGGCTACCTTATGCAAAGCAGTTCTAGAAAGCATTTGTTCTGTTTATGTGATGCAGTTTCTGTAAATACTGATGAATGACATAGCAATCTACAGCAGAAGATGCACAGAATTCTGATGTCAGTGTTGTTTTATGATTCAACCAACTAAATAAGTAAAAAATGTCATTTATTAAATGATTATTTATTTATTTATTTATTTACTTGCGTATTTATTTATTTATTTATTTATTTATTTATTTATTTATTTATTTGACATTAGTTGACTGGGTTACTCCGATTGAGCTGTCACACTTTTTCAGGGGAGGCCCGGGGAGAAAAGCTCCACAGAAAACACATATGCAAAGTATAGTACATTATTTAAAAGTTAGTTCGTAGCTAATAATCTCTAATGTTGAGGCACAGGGATTTTACAAAAATATACAGCCATTATCAAGAACACAGTTACAAAGGTTGTAGCTACATAGCAGCATCAAGAAAGGAAATGTTAGAAAGCAATATTAACCTCTACATATTTTCTCAATCAAATAGTTTAGGCATAATCATATTTGAATAGAAAGTTTTAGTAGGTAGTCAAAGCTATTTACAAGTCAGGTTCAACAATTAAGGTTGTTGAATGGGGGTGAGAGAAAAAAAGGGGGAGAGGAGAGAAGAAGAATAGCTGAGGAGATAATGTAGAGAGTTAGGGAGGGTGAGTGCAATGGCAGATCCAGGTACTTCTTAGAAATGTTTTAGTTGCAGCTTTGAATTGTTTGGGTTGCTTAATACTTTGAATATCCAAGGGGAGTTTATTCCAAAAAACAGCAGGGGAGAAACTTTAGAGGTTTTGTCCTATTTTGTTTTTTTGTTTGTATGTTTGAAGTAGATTTTTGTCAGTGCTTCTGAGTCCTGAGAGGAGTATAGACAGAGACAAGTGAGGAGATGTTGGGACAGAAAGAAGGCAGATACAGAATGGAATGAATGATTTGAAGCTGAGAGAGAGAAGTACTGTAGCTGGTGGAGGAATTCTAACCAGTACAAGCTTTTAAGACAGACAGTGGTGAGATTTATAGGATTGATTAGCAGTGAATCTGGAAACCTTATTATAAGTAGTTTCTAATTTTGTTAAGAGGGAGTTCTAAAGGTTGGTGAGAATATGTGAGACGTAAAATAGGTTTGGGAGAAGGTAGGCATGGGATAGGGTGATTTTGGCTTCATTAGACAGGAATTTTTTATTTTTATAAAGAAGACCAAGATTTTTATGCATTTTTGATGCAGTTATGTACGTGAAGGTCAAATTTGAGTTGGTCATCTATTATGGCCCAAAAAGCTTAATGTTTTATCCAACTGTGATCGTAGTGTTGTTGAGAGATGAGACAGAGAAAGTAGATTTGAGGTGGCTATGGGTTTTTGGTAGAAAAAGCACTAGTTTAGTCTTTTTTGGATTTAGGATTAACTGATTCTTTGTAAGCCAGTTTTCGATGGATATGAAGGATTTTTGGGTAATGGAATTTAGTTCAGAGAGGGTGTCAGCAAGGGTGATGACTGTAGAGTCAAAACAAAATGCAACAAGAAAGTCCCAAAAGTATAAATAAATAATAAATGGCATTAATAATACTTTAATTTCTACTGAAGACATTTCAGATACAGATGACAGTTTTTATTTGTGTTCTTCTGATATAGATGAGTTAAACGGTTACTGCTATCTTGACACTACATTGGTAAAATGTTCCAGTGATTTTGTCCCACCTTTTCTGCATGAGGGTGTGCAACAATTTTCAGCTATGGTCAGCTTTTCTTTCGAACATACATGTAAAGAATTTATGCAAACAGGGAATTATTTTTCTTACAGTTTGTCAAAAGATGAATGGAAAATTCTTAAAAATATGGGGGGACAACATGAATTGGTCTTTAAACCCTCTGACAAGGGGAATCGTTTAGTAGCAATGCATGCTAATCAGTATATGGAAATGTGCATGGAACATCTTAGTAATACTGAAGTATATGTTAAGGTGACAGTGAGTGATTATCAAAATGCACAAAAAGAATTTCAGCATTTACTTTTTAAAGGCTACAGACTTGGATATTTTTCTAAACAGGACGTAGATAAAAACATATATAATGAAAATAATTCTATAGCATATTTTTACTGTTTACCCAAGCTTCATAAAGCATGCAACACCCCCCAGGAAGGTCCATTATCTCTGCTACTCATTATTTTTCACCAAACATAGGTGTATTTCTGCATAGTTATTTATTACCCTATATAATGAAGCTACCGTCATTTATAAAAGATTCTTTTGATTTTTTAGATAAAATTAAAGCCATTGAGTGGACTGAAGACATGTATTGGGTGTCTGTTGACATTAAAAGTCTATACACTTCTATATAACATCAATATGGTTTAGAAGCTACTAAGTTTTTCTTAGGAGACAGTCCACTAAGTAACTATGTATTACAACTGATAGAATTTTGTCTTACTAATAATTATTTTTGTTTTTGTGAAGATATTTATGTTCAGAAAATAGGCACTGCCATGGGTGCTTCATTTGCACCTGCCTATGCTAATCTTTTAATGGGCCTTTATGAGGTGGAATATCTATATAGACATAATTTTTTTAGAACATGTGGTGTTTTCTATTATAGATTTACAGATGACCCAATATTTTTGTGTAAGGGATGACTAATTTATCTGCCTTTGTTAAAGATCTGGATGTAAACAGGTTTCAAATAAAATTCGATGGACTTCAACAAGGCCAAACTATAAGTTTTCTGAATATTGATTTAACAGGTGTAATGGGGGAAAAATGAAAACTAAAATTCATCGAAAGTTTGACAACAGTAATCATTTCTTACATAAAACCAGTTGCCATCCATCTCATCTGCTGGATTCTTTACCCTATGGAGAGATATTGAGAGTTTACAGACTATGTACTGATGGAAAGGAATTATACAAGGAAATGTGTACTTCTATAAATATGTTCTTAAGAAGGGGTTATTTCATGAAAGACATCCAGAAAGCACTGGTTAAACTAAAAAATAATTCATTGGTACAAAATAATTTGTCAGCAGCCAGTACCTCTGTTATGAAACATTACAGAAGATATACTGGCAGTAATACTAGACAATATAAGTTAGAAGTCAGGCAAATGTATATAGTTATTTCTTACAATGTTTTTTTCTCATGAACAAGTTAAGATAATCAAGCATTTTTGGTCATTTTTATTTAAATTCAAAGTATTTTGTGATACATTATGCAGATTTCCTATATTTTTGTACACAAGAGGTAGGAACATACAGGACATTATTGTACACAGTAAATTTGTTAAGCCAATGGATAAGTTATGCAGCACTTAGGTATACTGGGCACTAGTGGTTGTACTAAATGCTCAGTATGCAAATATGTTGTTAATTTTTTTAATTATATCAATGGTGTTCCATTTAGTCCTAAAGGACATTTTACTTGTGTAACATCTAATGTTATTTATGTTCTCAGGTGCTCCTGCAATCTCTTTTATATAGGTGAAACTAAGAGAAGTTTTAAATTGAGACTGCAGGAGCACATTAGAGACATAAAAATGGAAAAAGTTGCTAGTCCTGTTGTCATGCATTTTAGGTTGTTTCACAATAGCAATCCAGACTCTCTGCGAGCCATCATCAAAGAACAAGTTAATTGGGGTGTTGGCAACTCTGAGTTTAAGAATAAACATCATTTGTTATATAAAGAAAGTATTTATATTTTAATATACAATACTTTAAGCCATTGTGGACTTAATATTGAATGTTCATGGAAACTTTTGATATAATTGTTTTCTAAGTACAATAGAAATACAGCATTTAATGTTTTAGATATTAATTAAAGTGTTTTATAATTGATAGTTAATGTCTGTATAAAATGGCACTGTTTTTTCCTTACTGATGTACTCCTAGAAGGCATTTCTTGCCGAAGCGCTAGAGACTTGAGACGTTTGCTGGTGATTTTTATATTTTTTACTGGCCTTTTTGTCATATTTTTGATGACTGTAGAGTCATCAAAATATTGTACAAGTGATGACTATGGACAGGAAGTATACAGTAGATTAGTAAAGATGTTAAAGAGTAATGGCCCAAGAATAGATCCTTAGGGAGCTCCTATCTTAAATGGAAGAGCAGGGGAGAATGTAGAGAGCCATTTTGCTGTTGCTGCCACTCATTGAGGTAACTTGAGAACCAGGAAATAGTTGAAGTGAAAAAATTAAGGTCAGATAATTTGGCCAGCAACAGGGGTGGAAGACTGTGTCACATGCTTTACAGAGATCAAGGAAGTGGCAATACACTAGTTTGTTTGTATCCCTAGCCAGGGAGATGGTGTTGATAAAGGATATAAAGGCTGTAGATATTCTATGTTTTGGGCAAAAGCCATGTTGAGTGGGGGTTAGGAAAGTTTCTTGTAGTAGGTCATCAAGGATTTGCTTGCGCATGCATTTTTCTAATATTTTAGAGAGAGTTCTCAATATCATACTTGATTGTAAGTAACTGGCCTACTCTGCCTTTTGCATAATTGATCCCATACAAGTAATTGACACCAAGGCACTTTGTTTATGCTGTGGATGAAGCCTCTTGCACCCCGATGCACATTTTGCTTACATATTGCAACCCTAATGGAGCACAGAAAGCTATCCCTTCTCCCCCAAGGCTAGAAGTCCTCTGATTTGCAAGAAGAATGGAGTCAGGGAAACTGCCCAGTAGAGCATCACACCTCCAATATGTGCAATCCACCTGAGGAAAATTATCTGGAGTCTGCTTGGGGTATAAAAATACCTATGCAAACACTTTCAAGCAAAGATACTAAATCTTCTAGAATTTGGTGCATAGTTAGGAGTCATACATATATCCTCCCAGTGTTTCATTTTGAATTGCTTATCAAATATCTCTTCCCAATCCTTTCTAACCTATTCTAATTATCCCTCTTTTAACAACAGCTTCTGCTTTTAGATTCTACTAAAACTCTACCAGAGCTGGTCTTTCACTTAGGATTTCCCATCCCTTTCTCTTTGCCTATATTCTGATATCAGTCCCTAACAGGGAAGGCAGTCTTTAGCCCACATTCCAAAAGCATTCTTGGCTTCTTCCCATTTTATTACCTTTCCCTCTCTAATTATTCCCTCCCAATACATTGGCTCCTTTGCCAGTTTTTTGCAATAAATTCAGCCCCTTCTTGTCTATTCTTTGTACCCCTGTCATCAGGATGTCCTTTCTCCATTCCCGTGTTGGCTTAGTTATTAGAATACCTTGTGCTACTTTATGAATATAATATTCTGTATGGTTATTGTTATTCTTCTTAAAAATCTGCATCTAAAATCCCAGTTTCTCCTTATTTTCTGAGTTCCCTCCATCTCATCATCATCCCTTTCCGTTTTGAAATATAGCTTTCTGCTTGTGGTATGTATAGGAGCCTTAACTGTGTAGCTCTGAAATACCCCTTGGATCAGGTAATCCCAAACCACCTTGTTCTATTGGAAGGATCAACTTATCCCACTTAATTCTTGCCCTCTTCCTCTCCCAGATAAAATCCTTCAATTCTTTATTAATTGCTATCCAAAACTTCTCCTCTGGATGATAAAAATATACCTGACCAGTAAATAACATTTAAGAGATTAAAAACATTTTCACTGCTTGTATCTTACTATTAGTGTCCATAAAACTGAGCTTCCAATTTCTTAGTTTTTGCATTATCTTTTAAGTCTCTTCCCACGTATCCTTAACTGCCATAACAGAATCCTTTGTAACCCATATTCTAAGTACGTTATCATGTCCCCATAAATATGGGTATTGCTGAACCAATTTGTTTGTGGGCACATAGTGTACAACGATTGCCTTTGTTTTATCTTCATTAATTTTGTATTTTGAAAAGACTTAAAACTGTTTCAGAATGTTCTACAACACTGAAATGTCCTTTTCTGTTTTTTTTATCAATGTCATTTGCAAATAATGCCAACATTTCTTGATTACCATACCAATTATATCCTTGAATTTCTGAGTCTCTTATTTTCTATGACAATGGTTCTAAATATAACTCAAATAACAAAGGGGAAAGAGGACAATCCTGTCTAGTTCCTCTATTCAAAGAGACTTATTAGAGGGGAACCCACCCCACACTTTAATTGTTGCCTCTGATGCCTCTTACATCTTCCTAATTACCCTTATTATTGTCTCAGGGGATGCAAACGCTTCGATTGCCCAACTCATAAAATCCAAGCTTACTCTGTCAAATGCTTTCTCTCCATCAAGACCCACCAACAATGATATATTTCTTACATAGGTTTATAGGTTCATAGGTGTGTACTAGGCTAATGGCCTTGGAGCCTTTACAAGCCTAGCCCATAGAAGTGCCCTGGCATTATGCCGCCCGACATTAGTTCCCAGTGATACATTCTGCATCCATCTGGAGCATTACTGTTCTATTAATGTTGCCAAATGTTTGCCTCCCCTCCACAAAATCACATTGATCGATATCTATCAATTTTGCATCTACTTTGCCATTCGTTTAACCATTATAGATATAAAAACTTTATAATCATGGTTTAGAATCAAAATGAGCCTATATGAAGCTGGATCTGATGGGAATTTACCTTTTTTAGGTATTGCACTTTGTCCTTGATTCTTGAGCAAAGAAGCTGAGAGCTATGACTATGTACTCCCAAGAAGACAGTACATAATAAGGCATCCTACTCCTTCAATATATGGTCTCTGGTGGACACCTGAGCTCCAGTTTTGTATCCTCCTCTGAACTGACTCTAATCCTGTCAGTGTTTCTAGGTAAAAAGGTCTCCATAGCTGCATACAGCACTGTGTAATTGATTTTAATGACTTCTTAAGGAAGATAAGTTCTTGATTTCTGCTGGTGATATTTCTTCCTGTATATCCCAGTATTCTGCCAGCCTTCACTGCTTAGCTTTTGATCATGTAATTGCATTATCTCCAGGTCCTTTCTTTCTTCCTTCTTTTACTGTTAATAGCAGTTCCCCTGCAGTTTTAACTCATTTGATGTATTTTTGCTTTCCAAAACATTATTCTGTATTCTTGCACTGAATTTAGCCATATTTTAGACCATTTCTGCAAATCCAGCCAAGCTTCATCTCTTCATTTATTGTGTTAGCCTTGTTGCATACATTTATTAGCAAAAAGATGATTTTCTATTCCTTCCTTATAAAGTCGCTATGGTATTAACAGAAAGATTATTCCTTCCTTCCAGATCCATTGCAATCAATGCTACAAAAGACATTGAAAAGAATTGCCCCAGTACTTGTTCTTGTGATAAACCACTACCACTGCATAATACCCTTCTCTATCCATACATTCAGTGGGTATTATAATCGTCTGGGTCTTATAGTTTAGTCAGGTTATGCAGATTACCATCATAGGACCCTGCCCAAGTGTATATAATGTTTTCACCAAACTGTTCATTGATATACTCTCAAGTGGCTTTCGGAATCATGCACTTGCATATCCACAGCTCATTTCTGTTCTAATATGCTAGTTTTCCAAACAAGTTTATTAAATGTTAATCTCCAAAACTTTGTTTTAGCACAAAACAACTAAAATTGCTTACTTACACATTGAAAAACAAAATGACCACACTGGCAATAAAATAAAACTCCATTTTATTTTAACTTTGCTATCACAGCTGAAAAGCAGACAGCTAGGAAACTGAATCTGTATAAAGTTATGATTATGTATGACAACTCAATCAGCAACTGACAAAAATTCACAACACTAACAGAAAAGCATGTTTTCTCAGCAACAATCAGTAGCGCATTCTTTAGTGCAGGTTCATTTTTTACTGCAAATTATCCTAATAAAGGGGTTGGGGGTTAGTATAATAGTTAAAATGTTTACCTGATAGACACCTCTCATAGGTTTGAGAGGTTGGCATAATGGTTAAGGGCATTACTTCACAGATGGAAGGTGCAGGATTTGATCCTGATCTCTGGTTAATGGCTAACCTTGTAATAATCTGCAAACTGATATCCTGGTATTTACCTATGAAAGAAAATGTTTCATTATTCATTCCCTCAGAGGGAAAAAAGTATCATAATTCAGAAAGAAGTAAGTTTTGCTTTACTGAAGTAGAAGTTTGACTCATTCCAGCCCATCCCTCAGTGTGTGGGGGGTGGAATTAAACAACACTGCGCACTTTGGATCTTTCACATTTTGTTGATAGCTCTCTATAAAGTGTTTTGTCACTGGACTACAAACAGAATTAATCCTTACATCAAATGTTCTAGTACTCTAAGGTGCACATTACTCATTCTGTCTCACATACCATTTTGAAGATTACAATCACACTTTGATAAAACATTACACTGCTGAAATTATAAGAATGACTGCACTGTGAAAAATTTAAAAACATTAATGCACATTACCTTAGCTATGAGTCACAGGCCCATGTAGAACAGTCTTGCATAGAAATGTTCCTTACATATCACTACTATTGGTCTTAAAAAATAATAAATTTGCTAAATGTCTGGAGTTCCTAAAAGAGCCTTTTATCTTTTAGTGTAGTACTCTTAGCAGTGTTCCTTTTCTAAAAATGCTGGCAATCATTTACAGTTCTAGAGTTCTCAAACTCGTAGCCCTCAGACCTCAAGCACCCATCAAACCAGCATAATTATTTATTTATTTAACATTTGTTTACCGGGAAAATCCGACTTGAAACAAGCCAATTAGTGAATATTTAAGAGCCAAAAGGGCATGTAGTACTCAGCAGAGTGTCAAACCTTCCAAAAAGTTTTCACAAATGATTTATTAACAAGGTTTTAAAATATGAGATGTGGAAAATGGCTTCTTGAAAGCCTTTAGTAAAACCAGGAATGATGTACTAAAAGACAAATATGTAAAAGATGATAAATGTAATACAGATTGCACTATATAACAAGAATAGTAATGATATAGAGAGCATGTACTTTGTTACTATATAGGATATTATCTTGGACAAAGTCATTAACAGTATTATGGGTAATTATCAGATTCTGTGAGATTCATACTAGATTGTTGATCTGGTAGATCATAGCCTAGCCAATGATTCCGCCCATTTACCATGACATAAATTAATACCAGAGCCTGACCTAAGTGCAGACTCATACCATAAGGAGTAGAGGGGCTACACCAGGACTGTACATATAACTACACATCAAATTATTCAGGTTATACTTAAAAAGGGTCATGGAATTACTCTGCTTAACCTCTCAGGGGAGTCTGTACCATAAAAAAAGTATTCTCTGTGAAAGGTATCTATCCTGCCAACAAGTCCTATGTATATTTTAATTGAAGTTTAGGTTTCTTGAGTGGGTGTATAGCTTGGTATGAATCTTTTGGAAATGTAGAAGTTTACAAATGACTTGATCTTTCAAGGCTTTTTAGGCAAGGCAGAGATTTCATCTCAATAGTCAGTAGAAAATGGGAAAAAAGTGACAGAGATTTAAGGTGGTTAGGATAACTCAAAGAGGACATACCCTTGGTTTGTATAATAAGAAAATGATGTGGTCCCTTGAGCTGGGCCATATGCCTAGAAAAGTACATACCATAATGGACATTATATTCTATTACTGGTCCAATAAAGGAGGAGTACAGGGGAACATTTACTTCCTTGGATCTAGAAGATATGCCCCTGGTGATTAGTCTGGCTATGAAAAAGGATTTCCTAACAACAGTGGTTACATGATGATGAAGAGATATTTCATTGTTACGAAGGTGCCCTAATGATCAAATCAGTTTTTAGGGTGGTGCCACCTATCCAATAGGAGCAGGAGTGCCTAGATTTTCCAAGGGCACAGTGTTGCATTTTTTGGTCTTTCATTTGAAGCACTGGTCCAAGTACCACTTATTAGCATGAGTTAGGACCTCTTAGAGAGTAAGTAGGACATCTCTGGTATTTATGACAGTTTGCAGGCATTGGCAAACTTAGTCAGCTACAGTTCTTCAGTGTCTGCTTTAATGGCACAGAATTGGATATCAAAGTAGCATGGTCTCAGGATCAATCCCTTACGGACACCAGTGGTGACCACATTTTAAGCTGAGAATGTGCCTGCAGCACTAACAGACAGTGAGCAACATAGAAGCTTACATTTAATTGGATTAGCTTATCAATTATTTCAGAGTACGAGATGGTATCAAAGACTTTGGACAAATCGAGGTATGCCATGTGAACTGATTTACCTGAACTTAATGTCTTAGTGACTTGTTCAAGAAAATCTAACAGGTTGAGGAGGCAAGATCTGCTTTTAACAAATCCTAATTGGTTCAGATCCAGATTTTTAAGACTGACCATGTCCTTGTTTATAAGGTCCATAATGATGCTCTCCACTGCCTTACAGATAAGGCTAGTGAGGCTGAAAGATCAAAAGTTGCGTGCGTCAGTAGTGGGTTCCTTTTTTGTGGATTGGATAACTACAGCAGTTCTCCATACCCCTGGAACAAATCCAGTGGCGAGACTGAGGCTGAATAGATGTAATAAGGAGTAGCCAGGCAGTGTTTAGTACTAACAGGAAGATGACCTGGCACATTGTCAGAGCACATGGGGCTAGTTTGTGTAGCGTTGGAGAGGGAGCTTAGGACTTGAATTGTGGGGTGGCATAAGTATGCTGATATGCTGTGGGCAATTTGGGTGAGGTAGGATGGGAACATTTAATAAGAATATGTCCACTAATATGTTGGCAATGTCCTCAGGGGATGAGTCTGTGATACTATTTTGTATTTTCTCAGGGCATTGTTGGTTATTATCTTGTAGGGTAACATAATGATGTTTGTAATTGTAACACTAAATGAGCTGTTTGTGTTTTAGTCTATCCATGCAAATTATTTTATACTGAAGAAACCAGAAAGAAAGTTAAATAATAACTTCAAGAATCTGTTAGAGACATTAAGCAAAGAAATTGTGAGAATCCAGTAAGTGCCCATTACACAAAACATCACCCATGCATCTATTTAAAATGCACAGTACTGGAATGTCTAAAATGTAATATCAGAGAAAGAGAGAGAGATATAATGCCACTATTAAAGAAAGGTTAAGGTAGAAATAAGCAGTAGCAAGATTACCTACAGGTTTTTCACCACAAAGAAATGTTTTGGAAATCTCTTATCGGTTAATATTTTAATTAAACTTCCACTTCAACTGTTGATTTGTGTGTTAATATGCACTTAGAAGGCTGCAACAGCTAAGAGACTAGATCAGTACTTTGCTTTTTTGTCTTAATGGAATGGCTGAATATTCCTGTGGTATGTTGTTATTTTATAGTAACCATGCTGGCTTGCCTAGTGGCTACAAAAGCAGTTGCAAGACCCTATGTGCAGATGCCGGAGGGATTCCACTTCTGTTTGTTTTAATTGGGGGGGGGTTGTATAGCTCAGATGAGTAATAGTCAGATATTAGTGAATTGCTCAGTCATATTTCTTAGCTCAGGAGTTGATATATTTAGGGAGGCCATACGGTGGAAAGCTCAAAATATATTACATTTTAAATCTGCAGCTGCTTTGTAACACTTGAATACAAGGTTTAATCCAAATCTCCAAATGAGCTACAAGCCTTACTTAGGAAGCAAAGCCTAAAACTAGAGCTTAAAATCTCATTCCCATTTATTGCCCATGATCTGAAGTGCCTAAGAATTCTATCACAAACATATAACAAGTTTTTGCTGATCATTTTAAGAATGTGTTAAAAAAAGGGGAAGACTGATAATTTAGAAATCTGTTAGTCTTTGCACACTTGTTACTAGCTATTTAAGTTGCCCTCTGGTATAAAGATGTTTTAAGACTCCCTTTACAAAAGCAGAGTTCAAACAATCAGTTAAGCTCTTGAAGCCTGGGAAGTCCCAAGGTCAAGATCTGGACATGAAAAAAGAGAACTGTTTGTTCAGTTACTATAGATGTGTAATTTTTCACTCACCAGATATGGAACTTCCTCCTACAGTCTGTAGACATGCAAACAGGCATCTGTAGCAGTGTTTATTATGCTGGGAAAAATCTAGAAACTTATATCATCTACAAATAAATGTCTGTGCTAAATGTAGTGTGCCACTTATTTCCTCTTATTGGAGTTAAGACTAGCACCCATGATATCTTCTTTGGCACATGTAGATTAAAGTTGCTTTGTCCAAGCTAGACAGGGGGTGTGATAGTAGGAGTAAACTGCTTTTGGTTCTTTTTGCAGGTGATCAGTTTTTCACATCTGTATTAGTAGTAGATAGTGACCAAGTGAAAGCATTTGATAAGCTTATTTGGGCCTAACGTTATTCTAGTCTGACAGATCTTGAGTTCCAAGAGGAGGTTATTATGGTCTTGTATTTAGTTAATCTTGGTTCAACTTCTGTTGTGAAGCAGTGGCCATTGTTTGCAAAATAATACTAAAGTGTGTCACAGCAGGAGTGTGCTCTGTATTTTGCTGTTAAGCCACTGCTAATCTCTTGAAGTGAGTGTGAAGTAAGTCTAAATTTGTGCTTCTGTGGGACCGCCTCTTTTTGATCAGGTTATAGCTCAACAGGTGGCCACACACCTTTGATGATGGCAGTTCCAAAGGGAATGGGCTCTCTTCCTACTCCAGTGCAGCATAAAAGGAAGGGGGTGCTGTACTAATGAGTGTATTGTCCTTTGGATAAGACTGTGATGCCCATGCACTGGCACAGTAATCAAGGAGCCCCAATCCTCACCACTGGCAACAGTGGGGGACATACACACCGAGAGGATGACAAGTACACACACAGTAAAGTGCAATTTTCCTTAAGAGCCCACAGAGACCACAGTCAGTCTGGGGCTAGTATCTGCCTCTTTCTCCAGATCCCAAATAAGACTCCCCACTGGCACAGCTAAAGAGTTGAGTCCTTGGCCAGGGTTCTAAGCCAAGTCCTCCAACACTCTCTCTGTCCAGCCAGTGCTTCGTGTCCATGCCCAAGTAGCTGACACACAGACTTTGAGATTTGATTTATACACAAACACACACCTGGGAAAGGCTGGCACAGGTTTACTAGCTATGCCAATAAAGATAGGGCTTGCAAGTATGGCAAGTGCAAACGGTCAACCACAGTCAAATCTTCAGAAAAAAAGAGCCAGCACAAGCATGTAGCACCCAAGGTAAATATTCTTTATTGTGCCATCAAAATGTTTCAGACCGGTTTTTGCACACAGCCTTCATCAGTGATGTACAAACTTCCAGCACAATTCCTTAAATATCTATATAGGCTTTGAATTGATTTTACTAGCTATGCCCCCTTATGCACAGACTATAAGATAGTTATCACTGCCACCAGAACCCCTTATCAGCTACTTTAATGCCCTTACCAAAGGGTGTCCAATCCTACAGTGTAATGTTACTATTAATACAAATGGTAGTCTGACCTAGGGCAAGGCTATTTAGGAGTGGCCTGTACAGTATCACCAACCACATATGCATGTACTCTCAGAACTTAAATATGTCTCACAAATATCAGCCACAAAGATAGGTTTAAATATATTTAATAATAAAAAGTAAAAGAACAAGACAATACTCAGAAACTCAACACAGTAACTTCAGAGTTCAAAATCACAGGAAATATTTAAAACAGCAATGAAGAACAGTCTCAAATAAATACAGAAAACATCTAAATTAATCTTTACTATATTCCTAACTATATCTAAAAAATAGTTACTATGACCTAGAAAAACTTATTTACAGAGCACGGCTAGTGCACACGGTGATAGTGAGTGGATGTTCTTGCTAGTCCAAGACAAAATACAAAATGCCCAGTCTCTATCTGAGCAAGTTCTTAAATCAATATCAAATATTACTGCAGGGTTAGATTAAAGGACATCACTTTTTGTCATATGACTTCAGTTCCCAGGCTAAAACAGAAACTAACAGAATTTAACATCTCAGTGTTAAAAATACATATCTCTCAGAACTATGCAACTGCTAGGAAGTCATAAAGCAAAAAAAAACACTTTTTATATTTTAAACCTAGTAATTACTTCTCTTCGAAGACAATACAAAAGCTTCTAGCTCTAGGCATTGTATTTGCTATACTGAAACTGAGAGAGAACTTTTATACCACAATCATAAAACAATCTAATTTCAACTTATTTTCTGTTCTAAGTCAGCAGGGCAAGCTGTGGTAACATTTTAGCTCAGTACATAACATACAGTTCTATATAAATCATTTCGGTATTCAGAAATGACATGGAATTATTTACAAAATTCCAGATAGATGGGCTGGGAGCGTGATTTTGGTCTGTAACTACAGTGAATTTCCTTCTATACAGATAAGGCTGAAGTTCCTGTAGTGCCCACACACTGGCTAGGCATTCCTTTTCTACAGCTGCATAGCATTCCTCCCTGAGCTGGAGCTTACAACTGAGATATACCACTGTACAAATTCTTTGCTGTAATATGGACTGGCTAACACAGAGGGTCCTCCCAAAGCTCCTTTAAGCTTTTGGAATGTCTGCTTACATGCTGGAGTCCACACTACCATATCTGGTTTGTTTTTCCTTGTCAGGTCTGTGAGGGGAGCAGCTATGGTATCATAATTGGGGACAAACTTTCGGTAGTACCCTGCTGTCCATAAGAATGTCCTCACCTGCTTTTTGGTAACGGGCAGGCCATACCTGAATGGCTGTCACTTTGACAGGTTCTGGCCTGATCTTACCACTCCTCACTCTATGTCCCAGGTAGGAGACCTCCGCCATACCCACCTGACATTTGCTGGGCTTAATGGTCAACCCTCCCCTCTGTAGTCTGCCCAGCAC
The DNA here is from genome assembly GCF_019279795.1 of Protopterus annectens. Taxonomy (NCBI): domain Eukaryota; kingdom Metazoa; phylum Chordata; order Ceratodontiformes; family Protopteridae; genus Protopterus; species Protopterus annectens. The sequence goes on along the minus strand of NC_056730.1, from coordinate 752,255,716 downwards.
CTCCCTGACATGCTGAAGGTGCTCTTGCCAGAAATGGCTGTAGATGGCAATATCATCTAGGTAAGCAAGAGCAAAATCTCCTGCTCCTGCTAGGATATGATCAACCAGCCTCTGGAAAGTTGCTGGGGCATTTTTCATCCAAAAGGGCATCTTCACAAGCCAAAGGGAGTCACAAAGGCTGACATCTCTCTCTAGCACTGGGAGTCAAGAGGTCCTGCCAGTAACCCTTGGGAAGATCAATAGTGGTAAGATACTTAGCCCCACCCAACTGCTCTAGGGCTTCATCTGTCCTAGGCATTGGGTAAGCATCTGACTCTGTGTGACTATTTAATTTCCTGTAGTTCACACAGAACCTGGTGCTGCCATCCTTCTTTGGTACCAGCAACACTGAGGAGGCCCAGGGACTGCTGGACTCCTGAATTACCCCTAGTTCCAACATTTCCTATATCTCCTCCCTCAAAATCTGTTTGACTCTCTCAAGCACCCTATAAGGGGCCTGCTTAATAGGAATTTGGGATCCTGTATCCATATGGTTCTGCACCAGGTGGGTGCACCCTGGTTTCCTAGTGAACATGTCCCCAAACTCCTGAACACTGCCCAGATTTCTCGAACCTGGGTAGGGAACAGCTGCTGGGACATTGCTACCACTTCCATTGAGGTGTCAGTCCAAGCCTCACTGAGAACATCAGTCACCATATCCCCCTCAGACTCCTCCTGCCATCCACTGCAAATATTCAGCACAAGGGCCTTGGTATCATGGTAAGGTTTCATCATGTTAACATGGTACAATCTGTGCCCCTGCCTCCTGCCTAACAGTTCTACCATGTAGTTAACATCACTGGCCTTCCTTACTACCTTGTAGGGTCCCTCCCAGGCTACCTGCAGCTTGTTGTGTCTGACAGGAATGAGAACCATTTTCTGCTGCCCTACAGCATATGCTCTAGCTTGAGCATTCCTGCCATAGCAGACCGTTTTCTGCTGTTGGGCACTTCCCTGGTTTTTCTGGGCCAAGCCCATGAGTTCCCTGAGCCTTGTACAGAGACTAAGGACATATGCCATAACAGACCCCTTGTGAAATTCACATTCACCCTGCCACTCATCTCAAATCAAATCTAAAGGTCCCCTCGCCCTGTGCCCGTACAACAACTCAAAGGGTGAAAAATTTGTGGATTCCTGGGGATCCTCTTTGTAAGCAAACAACAGATGGGGCAAATATCCCCCTTAAACTGGTCTGCAAATGCCCGTAACATGGATTTGAATGTAGAGTTTAACCTCTCAACAAGACCATTAGTCTGGGGATGGTAGGGGGTGGTCTTTAGGTGCTTAACGGTGCTTCCACAGACAAGCCAGCAGGTCTGACATGAAATTGGAACCTCTGTAAGTCAGGATTTCTTTTGGGAAACCTACCCTGCTGAAAATCTCTAACAAAGCATTTGCCACCTTTTCTGCCTCAATGGAGGACAGAGACACCGCTTCAGGGTATCTGGTAGCATAATCTACTACCAATAGGATATACTTTTTCCCTGGAAACTTGGGGTATTTAGAGGTCCAAGTAACACAAACTTGTAGGAAAAACCACCTTTAATAACAAAGCAAAGCTTTCGGGCAGAACCCTTCTTCAATACTAATACAATCAAGTCTGCATACAAGAAGCTTATATACAGGTCTAGAAGTCACATGATTAGCAGCCAAGAATCATGTGACGAACAAGTCTTAAAGTGCAAACAACATAATAAAACTTTAAAGAAACTTTAAAAAAACTTTAAAAAAAATCAATTAATAATATTACGTAATCTAGTTAAAATTGGTTTTAAACTGACTTTGCTGTTAATTCCTGGATGTGAATCAGCAGCTAGTCTTAAAATCCATTCAAATTCCTTAGTCTCAAGGCGATTATTCAAATCTCCACTTCTGGCACTAGGACAATTAAAATCAATAACTCTAAACTTAAAAGAATGTTCAGAGCCATTAATATTGATATGCTTATATAGTGCATTATTTTCACAACACCGTCTGATTTCTGAATTATGATCAATAACACGATCTTTCAGCTTACGAATGTTTTTTCCTACATAGAACGAGGTGCAGGATTTACATGTAGCCAAATAGATAACACCTGAAGTGTTACAAGTAGCTGAAAGTTTAAAATTGAATACTTGACCAGTGCTAGGGTGTGTGAAAATGTCACTACCATTACCAAACATCTGTGCACAGGCAATACAGTTAAAACATTGAAAAGTTCCATGCTTGATAGCCAACGTCATAGGCTTAGGTTTATAAAAATCTTTATAACACAATAAGCTTTTGATAGTCTTCATATTTCTATAAGAGAAGCATGGCTTATCACCTACAATAGCTTTCATTTCATCTGAAGCTAATAAAATTATCCAATTTCTTGAGATAATTTGTTTAACCAGGTGACTTCTTCTATTAAAAGTAGTCATATATCTAACTGAAGTCATCTCTTTATTGCTATTATTATTTTTCTGAGATATGGTTAACGAAATATCCTGCCCTTGATTAAAGCTGATAGGTTTCAAATAAGTCTTCCTAGCCTCTAAAATATCAATTCTTGACTTATTAAGTAGGTGGGCATCATAGCCACTTGAGGTAAATTCCACTATCAAATCATCCAGTTGTAACTTGAATACATCATCATCTGTGTTGAGCCTACTTGTCCTAATAAATTGTGATTTTACCACACTTCTGAAAATATGTGGAGCGTGCATACTACTGTAATGTAAATATTTACAACAGCTAACTTCCTTCTTATATACAGAAGTATTAAGAATTCCATCATTCAGCTGGATTTTTAAATCTAAGTAACACATAGTATTTTCAGAAACTTGCATTTTAAATTTCAAATAATCAGTTGTGGAGTTCAAATAGTCAACAAAAACATCCAGATCATGAAGTGTACCATTCCAAACAATTAAACAGTCATCAACAAATCTTTGATAAAAACTAATATAGGTAGAAAGATTCCTATTACTATACAGATGTTTATGTTCCCATTGGTAAAGGACTAGGTTAGCGTATGTGTTAGCCACTGAGGTACCCATAGCTATTCCTGTTAACTGTAAATATAAAGTTTCGTTAAACATAAAAATATTATTTTTCAAAACAACATCCATAAGACAGCAAATGTTGTCAATGGATTTGAAATCAGGGTTAGGTTGTGTTATTAAAAATTCCCTCAGAAGCTCAAGTCCGGCATCATTAGGAATGACGGTAAATAAGGATACGACATCCAAGCTAACTAAATAATGTCTTTTAGTTTTTATATCAGGCTCATTTCTAGTATACCATTGCTGTAACTTAGATAACAAATCATGTGTATCTTTCAGGATGGTATTACAATTAAGTAAATGTGGTTGTAACTGTTTGTGCAAGTAAACTGAAACCGGTTCTGTAATCCAGCCTCCACCTGAGACGATAGGTCTCATTGGTGGGTTATCCATAGACTTATGTATTTTTGGGATGCCATACAAATGAGGTATCAAAGGACAAGGTACAGTTAGAAAATGAAACAAATCAAGGTCGATGTCACCATTAAGCTGAAGTTCAAATATTACCATGTTGACATAACTCACACATTTCTTTACATCTGCATGTGTAACTATTTTAAATGCATTCTCATCATTCAAAAGTAGAGAAACAGCTGAAAAATACTTGTCTCGGTCCATAATAACAGGCATACCACCTTTGTCCGCTTGCTTTATTACAATGTCATTATTATTTTGTAGACTTTTTAATGCTTCATACTCTGCAAAAGTCAGATTAAAGTTCTTATTCCTCATGGGCCGTAGGTATAGTTCTCTTATTTGTAGTTCACACACATCATGAAATGCATTCAATATGGGTGCATTAAGTGGAATAAAAGTACTTCGTTTTAGACTGTCTCCCATTGAGTTAGATTTACCAAACATTAGTTTTAAACTCAAGTTACGAACAAACAACTTTAAATCAGTTAAAGCAGACAAAACATTATCACTACAGGATGGTATAAATTTAAATCCTTTGTCTAAAAGAGAGAGATGAGCAGGATTTAACTCAAAAGATGATAAATTTAATGCCACAACTACTTGCGACTTACTTTGTTGAGTCCTAAAGGGCTCTCATTTTTACGTTTGTTTGCTATGGTTGCCTGTGTTGCATATGACCTTGCAGGTGAACCTCTAGACCTGGGTGATCTATTCACGACGGTTTCAGCGTGCTCCAGTTGGAATCATTTATTAGTTAAATTTAAAGTTAGTTGTTGTGTCTTTTTAATAGCCATAGCGTTCGTATTCACATTCAGGTTGCCATCACGCTTGTTCTTACTTCCTATAGGCGCGTATGCGCTTTGGGCTGAGGAACATGATACCAAAAGGCCAGGCTCATTCGTAACTGGTGCAGGGGGAGTTTCAGATGTCAAGGGTGTAGAGGGTGGATTATTATTTAAAGAAATGTTTTCAAAAGGATCCAGGCAATCAAGTCCTTCTCTTGCAGGAACTTTATGGTAAGCAGTAGTACGAGGATTCTCAGTTCTGGGCCAAGAGAAGATATTCCCTCTTTGGAAGTCACCTATGTCGCGTTGGAGCTTCCGTTTTTTGGTAGCTTCCATCCTGACCTCAAAAGCTTGAATCCTATCAAGCATTTGCTGGTATACAGGTGTAACTTTAGGAAATACAGTCAATTCTAAAATAGTACTCTCAAGTGAAAAAATTTCACGCTTGTACTCTTCCTCAATTTTTATAAAAAAGTCATTCATTAAAGACATATAGTCTAAAGATAGCTTAATATTCAATTGTTGCCATGATTTGAGTAGTTCTGGAAAGGTATTGCCATATGAAGGCATTTTAAGGATCCTGAGTCCACGTGGGACAATACCTTTATCAAGATATACCAAAAAACTAAAACGTTGCCATTGCAACCTCTTAAATGCCATTACCTTTCTTTCCAGAAGTTGCAATACTCTACTGAATTCAGCAACATTATCCAAGTCTGCAGTAGGTTCAGATGCAGTGTTCATTGTTTCTGTAAAGTTCAGTAGAGGATTATTCTCCACATCAATAAGAGATCTGAGGGAATTTAAATCCATTTCTTGATGTCAAAAATGACTACAGGCTGCGAGGTAGACCTTGAAGTAGGTATTCCCAATAACAGCAACAGAAAAAGACCAAAAAACCAGCTGCAAAACGTGGAGCAAGTAACACAAACTTGTAGGAAAAACCACCTTTAATAACAAAGCAAAGCTTTCGGGCAGAACCCTTCTTCAATACTAATACAATCAAGTCTGCATACTAGAAGCTTATATATATATATAATAGCAATAAAGAGATGACTTCAGTTAGATATATGACTACTTTTAACAGAAGAAGTCACCTGGTTAAACAAATTATCTCAAGAAATTGGATAATTTTATTAGCTTCAGATGAAATGAAAGCTATTGTAGGTGATAAGCCATGCTTCTCTTATAGAAGTATGAAGACTATCAAAAGCTTATTGTGTTATAAAGATTTTTATAAACCTAAGCCTATGACGTTGGCTATCAAGCATGGAACTTTTCAATGTTTTAACTGTATTGCCTGTGCACAGATGTTTGGTAATGGTAGTGACATTTTCACACACCCTAGCACTGGTCAAGTATTCAATTTTAAAATTTCAGCTACTTGTAACACTTCAGGTGTTATCTATTTGGCTACATGTAAATCCTGCACCTCGTTCTATGTAGGAAAAACCATTCGTAAGCTGAAAGATCGTGTTATTGATCATAATTCAGAAATCAGACGGTGTTGTGAAAATAATGCACTATATAAGCATATCAATATTAATGGCTCTGAACATTCTTTTAAGTTTAGAGTTATTGATTTTAATTGTCCTAGTGCCAGAGGTGGAGATTTGAATAATTGCCTTGAGACTAAGGAATTTGAATGGATTTTAAGACTAGCTGCTGATTCACATCCAGGAATTAACAGCAAAGTCAGTTTAAAACCAATTTTAACTAGATTACGTAATATTATTAATTGATTTTTTTTTTAAGTTTTTTTAAAGTTTCTTTAAAGTTTTATTATGTTGTTTGCACTTTAAGACTTGTTCATCACATGATACTTGGCTGCTAATCATGTGACTTCTAGACCTGTATATAAGCTTCTAGTATGCAGACTTGATTGTATTAGTATTGAAGAAGGGTTCTGCCCAAAAGCTTTGCTTTGTTATTAAAGGTGGTTTTTCCTACAAGTTTGTGTTACTTGCATCACGTTTTGCAGCTGTTTTTTTTGGTATTTAGAGGTTCCACAATATCCATAGCTACCCCCTGAAATTGCTCCTCAATCACAGGCAAAGGCATCAAAGGTACTTTCACCTTGTCACCTGCCTTGCCTACCCTTTGGCACTGCTCACAGGTCCTGCAGTACCCTGTTACATCTCTGGAAATCCCAGGCCAATGAAAGTTCTACATAATATGTCTCTTTGCACATTTTATGCCCATATGACCTGCAAAGGGAATATCATGGGCTATGGCTAGAAGTGCCAGATGGTAGACTCTTGGGCACTACCAACTTCTGTATTCTCTCACCAATTAGCCCTCCACTCTCTATACAGTAACCCTTTGTCCCAGTATACAGATTCCCCTTTCCCTTGAGAATCAGATGCCTCACTAGCTACCTCCCTCAGGCCTTGTAATGTAGGGTCTGAGAGCTGAGCCTGTTTCAGTTCTCTCTTAGTAACTCCTCCCAGCTCCCCTTCCATAGGAATCTGGCATCCTCTGAGAGCGGTGCCTCACTGTCAGCCTGAGTACTACTACTCACCTCTGCCTTTGCAGTCACTCTGTCCAAGGGAACATCAATACCCACAAGCAGCTGTGGCTCACCTTCAGTCTTACTGCTATAGGTAGCTCCCTCCCTGAAGTTACCACCTCACTAGTTCTGGCTGAAAGTGTGTGGTCTGTCTGGGTCTCCCCCAGGCTACCAGACCCACACGCTTGTCTCTAAGCCTGACTGAGTGTAACTGCATGCACACACTGTACTGCATTATCAAAATCATTCCCTATCAGGACATCTGCAGGTATATCCTCAAACACACCTACTTGCTGGCTTCCTTTTCCACCCTCCCAGTCAAGCTGAACCCTAGCCAGAGGTATTTGGAATGTGGTCCTTCCTAAAGATCTGACTGGAGTAAATTGCCCAAGCAAGTAGTGCTCCTCTTTAATCATTGCAGGCTTCACAATTGTTAGGTCAGAGATTGTGTCTCTCTTAGCAATGGCCTCTTTCCCATTTACTAAGATAGGATATAACCTCTTGTGGTAGTTTTGTACCCTTGTTGTCTCGAGACAACTTACTGCTGGCATTTTGTCATTCCCACTTACTGGCTTTCCCACTTTTTTCTCCCCACCTTACCTCTGTGGATATCTATATGCTACATGCCCCACTGATTGCATTTAAAATATTTAACTCTTGGTCCTGGACATGTACCTGGACTAGAGGCTTCCCCTGCTACTGGCAGACTCTGTTGGAGCAGTCTGTGCTGCCCACCATGGGTTTCCTTAGACTGATGAGCAGCACTGGGTGTCCCTTTCCTATACAGTGATGCCCTGCTTGCTAGGTGTAGGTCTCCCTTCTTCCCCAACTCATCTACAGTAGTGCACTGTCTATCAGCTAACCAGATTCTCATGTCCTCAGGCAAAGTGCTATGGGCTTGTTCCCTCATCAAAAGGTCTGCCAGCCCTTCAAAAGTAGTGACCTGACATCCACTCACCCACCTATGAAAATAAGTGCTTAGTTCAGCAACATATTTACACATACTTTCGTCTACCTTGCATCTATGCTCACAAAGATTTTTCCTATAAGCTTCAGGTGTTAACTTAAAGCATTCTAACAAACAATGTTTGACTGTATTATAATTTTAGGCAGTCAGTATCACACAATTTAGAAATAGCAGTTACAGCTTTACCATGGAGTAATGGGGTTGGGGAACTGTACCCAGAGCCCTTGGTCAACATTACACTGTTTACATACCCTTTCAAACATATGACTGAAACTATCAAAATTATCCCCCTCTGTAAATTGTGGAAGAAATTTACTGATCTCTGTTGCTTCTGGTGTTCAGTTACTCCCTTCTCCTTGCCTCCATGACTCTGGTGAAGAGTCAGCATCTCCTTTTCATGTTGCCTCTGCTTTTCATTTTCCTCAGCTTTCAGGCATTGCAGTTTCTCATTTTCCTCAGCTTCTAGACGTCTCAGTTTCTCTGCTGCTTCTGTTTCCAAATTCTTGGCCTCCAGCTCAAGTCTCTTTATCTACAGATGGATTTTTAAGTCCTCTGTGGAAAAGTTGAGCTGTCCCTTTTCTGTGAGTTGGGTTGGCAGCGTGACAAAGGCATTAAACAGAGGCCCATCTGGCTGGGTTGGTGGTAGCTCAGGTGGATATAAAATATCACATGACACTTATTGAAAAGAGTAGAGAAAGTTCTCCACTGCCCTAGGCAAATTACCCATAGTCAATAAGAATTCTACCTCAGGTCTCTCCTGAAAAGAGGTCATTGGTCTAGTGGGACTAACCTGGTCTACAAATGTAAATAAATAAAGTTATAAGCAGGTGATATTTTGCTTACAAAAGCTTTCATTTCTTAAAGCATGCCTATCACCAAAGCTCATACTTCTTTTTTCAGATTATCATGATTTACTTGTATTGATATAATGATCTGCCTAGCCTTTTGAGTTTCATCTGCACCCCTCTATAGTCTCATATATCAATGACCAGAATTCTTAGAGTTAATTTTGATGGTTTACAATTTCCATACCTGAAGTTTTATTCAATGACTTCCCATTTGAGCACGCACTCTCTATTATTAGATTACTCTATTATAACTGACTGAAAGCACATGGGTTATTATGTTTTGCAGGCAAGGCTGAGAAGGAAATAAGAGGGTAATAGTGGACAACAGTCTTACATGGTCCTCTGGGACAGTTTTATGGCTCAGAGTTTCTTTGCCCTATCATTACAGAAATCATGTTGGGTTGTACCTTGTAGGTAATTTAAAATCTCTTTGTAAAACCAGCCTTTTTCCAATGGAAGATATTCCTATTGGTGATTGGGGGACTGGAAATTTATTCATCCATGGGTAAATGGCGCCACACAGAAGTATACCTTTTCTAGGATATATGTATAAGAACAAAAATAAAAGAAGCAGATATTCTCCTATTTAAGAGAATAAAGTTGTGGTCCCTACCTTCTCCACAGGATGAGACATTGCACAATATTAATTCCTTCAGTTTCTGATTCTTAGGCTTCCCCCTTCAATAGCAGATGGAATCAGGACTGAGTGTTTATCTACCAGGCTGATAAATTTACTGTGTGTCATAATAAAGGACTTCTCAAATCCTGACATCTGTCCCATCTTTACCAGTTATAAGTTTCTAAGGAACATGTCCCTGCTACTGTTGTGGTCATTTTGGAACAAGTGGAGCAGTTTATGAAAGTTTTTGCAAAGATGGGGATGAGGATCTTTTGCTCTGATCTCCCTTGCAGACTGCTTTGTTGAGCTGTAATAGAATGTTTTCTTTGAGATGGGCTCAGGTTTCCTCCCTCCCCCCACCAAAGCTCATTAATTGAATGCAGACATTTCATAGAGGTCATAGTAATGTACAGAGCCTATGTTAAGTTCTTAGCAACATATTTTTTGGGAATATCTCTCCGTGGCTGCTTGCCTTGGGTGACAGAAAGTAACATGTGGATGGACTGGAGTATAGAATTGGTTTTGCATCTGATTATGAGGTTAACTGGGGTTTCTGGCCCCTGACAGTGTTCCCCTTTCTCAGGGTCCTTTTTTCAGGTGCCTGCTAATCTTAGCACACAAAGATGTAAGTTAAAAGGTTTGTAAGTCTGGAAACAAGTTCAAGGCATATTGGGCATTGAGGAGCTTGATGCCTGCACAGCGAGTTGCAACATACAGTTAACCATCTGGCCATTTTGAACCTTTCTGAAGGTAAGGTTTGTTCAGCTAAGTTTAACTAAGAAGGGGAGTTTACTGTCTAGGTATGACAGTCTTTGAAATATGAAGTTGTCATGTTTCATGCTTTAGCTGATACTATTTTTTTGTTGAGACGAAGTGTCTTATTTTTTCCAGGTCACAAAGGGTATTTTAACCAAAGTGTTTCAAATACTAAGGGGTCTTTTATGTTCTGTATCTTATTCACAGGTCTTCTGTAAGAAGGAGATAAAGTCCCGTGAACAGCTTATTCTTGCATGGAAGGGACCATTCCCGTGCAACACGTCAGTGCTCCATGCATATTCATGAAGGCGCACTGCCATGCTCTAATACAGACATGGTTCTGTGTATGAGCACAGGGGGTGTGTCTGAGAGCAGTGCTCTCTCAATACACATGCCCACTGCGCTCCATAACTGCTGTACGGCAATGTAAAGTTAACGAGAGTCTCAGCGGACACCATTACCTCTCAACCTCAGAAGAAATCTGGACAAAGTCATAAAAAACAAGGGACAAATGTGAAATATTGCTCTCACAAACTTATAAAGTCAATAGAATGACAGGCTTTGCAGCAGCATGAATTTTCCAAATGGTATGAAGTGTAAAACTCAAATGTCTTTCATTATTTCCCAACTACAGTCTTTAATACTTTGCTACTAATCTGCCAGAAAGCCACAATTGTATGAAAAATGGACCAAAAATATAAGGCAAAAATCTGGACATTCTGTGAAAATCTGTACAGTTGAGAGGTATGGCAGACACTGTTAGAGTCCATGGAGCATACCTCTCAAATGTAAAGCCTGTCATGTCATCACTGTTTAAAAAGCACAGCCCCCCACAGATTATGTTGCAGAAAGCAATGTGCATACCCCAACATTAAAAAAATAAAACACAACTGTTTAAATGTTTTTTTTTCAGTCCGCAATAAAATTTAAGCATAGCTGAGCGGGTGTGCGCATCATACACCTGTGCTTAGCACAGCTTAAATATCTGAAGGAGTTAAATAGGAAAATATCAACTAAGCAAGCAATTTGAAATAATGTAGCAGTTAAAGCTGCAGCTTTGCATCCTGGCATTCACTGTTTGAGCCCCACTGAAGTTTTTTCACTTTTATATGTGAAATGAGTTGTAAAAGTCATATGTTGTAATAAATGAGGTAGTAAATAATATTTATTACCCAGGATAATGTAGCAGAACCAAAAATAAGGTGTCACTCCAGAAAAGATGTGAAACCCCAACATAAACACAAGTGCCCCATACAGTATAGTAACACAAGAATAAATGTAATGAAAGCACATAGGGGGTGTCAGGGAAGGTAAACAAAATTATAATATGTCAGGAATGATAAATCAATCCCATATAGCTGATAGTGTATAAAATAAAACTTAAGCAATGCTAAGCATTGCACAGCTATGCTTACTGGGTGTAAGCATTGCTTAAATATGAATGCTAAGCAATGAGTAGCCCAGCTAAGCGAAGTTGCCCATTGGTAAGCAGTGCTGAACCTTTTCCTTTAAGCACTGCCAACCTTAGGTAAGCAGGTTTGCCCATAGCTTAGCTTATCTCAGCATATTCAAAATCGTCCAATCACAGCAAAGTGCAGGAAATCAACTGTATTTAAACCTCGCAGGCAGGAATACAGCTCATAACTTGTAGCTCCCCACTGTTTGCAGTATGGCTGCTGTTGGAGAGACTATGTGCTTTCGGGCACAGTGCTGGGGCATACAGAAGTCAAAGGTCATGGTAGGACTCCTTATTAAAAACCATGACATGAGACTGCTGCAGGAGCAGTACCAGGGCTCCCAATACAAAGTGGAGGCCTGGGAAAGTCTCACCCGTGATCTCACCAGTGCCACTGGCATCCCTCAGACTGGTGAGCAGATCTGTCACTACTATGCCGACTTGAAACGGAGGAAGAGGGAGCTCTTGGACCAGTGGACCCTGGACTGGTTGTGTTTAGTCTGGCATTGTATGAATTGTAATGTGTACAGGTTATATACAGCAACTATAGCTCTGAAAGCATTAAACAATCAAGTCTCATCTGACAAAGTTAGTGCCTATGTAAAACGTGAGATTAACTGATATGAAATGTTTCATGCATCAAGATCTGATATATGAATAGTAATGTTGCGTTAACCACTGTTTTCCACACTGTTCTATGTCAAAAGGTATGTATAGGAATGTAGGTATAAGACTGTTGTAATTACATGGTCAGATTGTACAACCAAGAGAGAATAAGACAGAAAACATTCAAGTAAGTAACAGCAGTTTCTCAATAGCTTGTTCACAGTTCGAATCCCGGGTGTGGTAGTAAGCTGTATACATAAGTTCAACTAGGATTTTGTGAATATGTGTAGAAACAGCCAGGTAGTGTTAACATAAATTTCCTCCAAAGGTCTTCCAGGTAAGAGAATGTATAACGTAGCTATACAAAGGCTGTAGTTATACTGTGTCCAACACCCACAGTCCAATCCCCAAGGCTGCAAATGACAGCAAGATAAGTACATACACCAAATGGTCTCCCCCAAGAAATGTTCAAAAGTGTCATACTGTCACAGTTACTGGTCCATGCTGTCAACAACCAGGGTGACCAATAGAAATTAAGGCAGATAAGGCAGAGTATGGCAGAAGCACACCCACAGACACACACACACACAGTATGAGTGCACATATGTAACCCTGACTATGTGAATATGGGTAGAAACAGTCAGGTAGTGTTAACAAAAATTCACTCCACAGGTCTTCCAGGTAAGAGAAGGTATAAAGTAGCTATAAGAAGGTTGTAATTATACACTGTGTACAAATATACCACTGCCCAGCCCAAGGCCATAGGTTGCTGTAATAATACATGTAGAGTAATGATTAGAGCAATAATCATTAAAGCTGTGACCACTGCAAGAATCTACATTTGTTAATTGACATCTCTCTCTCTCTCTCTCTCTCCCCCACCTTATCTTCATCAATAATCTAAACACATAAATGAATGGGTATGTTTTCCAACAAACCTACCATTGGGACATGTGTCCTATTGCTCCACAAATGTTGAAATGTATTCCAATTAATGTTCACTGTTCAAATACTATCATGGGTGGCCTGCTCCTATCAATGTAACCTGCATGCTGGTGTAATGCCCACTGTGGTTCCACATATGCATCTGTGCTGTTTACTATGCAAATGTTCTAAATACGTTGTTTTGGGTTAATGGGAATACACATGCTTGCGGTTATAACTAATCCTGGAATCTGTTTACCATTACTAACCAACATATGTTCTAAATTTGCAACACAATAGCATGTCTGGGAAGACTGATCCCAGTGGATCCACCTCTTCCACCTCATCTGGTTGTGACACTGGGCCCCAACACATCTGGGACCCACCCGGGACCTCCTTGTCCGCTGGTCCTGCACCACCTTTGGGTGGAACCATCTCAGGGGATGGGGCTCGTCCCCCTGGGTGTGGGCGTGGACAGGATCCTGTCACCTGAAGTCAGATCTGGTGCACAGTGATCTCCGCAAAGAATTGGGAGATCTGCTACGCCAGCTTGAGGATTGCATGGGGCATTTAGAGGGTCAGCCTGCCCTTCCTGCTCAACCCCCAGCACAGCCACCTTTGGGGCTGTAAAGGTGCAGTGGTGATTGCTCATGGGTGGGGACGTCAGTCCCACTGTATCCATTTGGGGGCTCATGGGCTTCTAATTGCCAAACACCCCTCCCCATCCAAAGTGTTTATCCCCAACATGTGTCATATACCGGCCCTGTATGCTGTCTTGTCTGTCTTGTCTGTCTTCCTACCCAACCTACCTCCCCAAATATACCTACTATCCTTCCCCAACATCCCACTCTCAACTTAAAAAAAAGGGCAATCTGTTCCAAGAAAAAAAATGTCACCCCATACATACCTGTCCATTTCGCATACATGTCCACATATATATACACACACACACATATAAATAAAATATATATATATATATATATATATATATTTATAGATATACATATATATATATATATTTATAGATATATACATATATATATATTTATAGATATATACATATATATATATATACATATATATACATTTATAGATATATACATATATATATATATATATATTTATATATATTTATATATATACACATATATATATATGTATATATTTATATATATATACATATATATATATATGTATAGATATATATATATATATATATATATATGTAAACAAATATATACATCTATATATATATATATATATATCTATGGGTCTACTGCTCTACTTCGAAAATACACTTCTTCGAAATAGAGCAGTAGACCCTACACTTCAGTGAAAGTCCACTTAAATGAAAGTGCAGTTTCGCTGAAGACTAGTTAACCAGGCTACCCAAAAAAAAAAAAAAAACACTAAAATGTGCTGTGCCCCCCACACCCCCCTACTTAAATATACCAACTCTGAGATCACACTACAGCGGGGAAAAGGGAATTATCCCATTCCACACTGTAGTGTGACTGCTGAAGTAAATGTTCGAAGTTTCACTACTTCGAACAAGTGGACTCGGTGAGGTGGGGTTCGAAGTAGTGAAACTTCGAACAGATTGATGGATCCCATATATATATATATATATATATATATATATATATATATATATATATATATATACCTCAGTATTTATTGGTAATATATCTATATATTGTTATACACATATATGTAGCTCCATACATACCTCTCTCTCTCTCTATGTATATTTCTTTTTAGATATATACATTTGTAGATACCAGTCCTTCCTACTTGCACAGTGTCTCTTCCCTATTGTAAACTGGCTGTAAAGAAGGGTATGTTTGAGAAAACATCCTACAACCATACATCTGAGGTGACTTACTGGTAAATTGCTTTGGCTGTGGAGTGCAGGGTCCTTGGTTCAAGACCTGCAAGGGCTGTTTATTTTGTTGTTAGGCAAAACAAAAACTGTTGGATACAGTGATTAAGGCAGTTTTGAGCAGCTTTAAGAGTGTTTGCGGGGTTTGTGCGATGATAAGCGATGCTAACGTACAATTAAATGAATAGTTGCATACACCGTGTAGGCTTTGCTTACTAGTGAGCAAATCTACTTAGCATTTACACTTAAGCAATGCTTAAACCTGCTAAGCATAGGTCAGCCCTGGTAGCCATTGGTCATATTACAGTCTGATAAAATAGCAGGGTAATGACATCTTTAATAAGTGTAACAAGTCTCTCAGAAACGAATACACACACCAACAGCAAAGTCCACAGCAGAGAAACGACAGGCTGCAGAAAACTGTAGTTTAAAGTCTTTTAATAACCTTTAAAACCCAAAAAACATTGAATATCTCAAGCGCTTTCGCCTGGTTCCTACCAGGCTTTATCAAGACCTTTAATAAGTGTATTTAACATCCTGTACATAACATGCTTCTATGTGCTGTCATTACAGTAGCAAGGGGTTTGACTATACTGTATGGGGCACCTTGGTATACATGGGTAGTAATATAATCTTTTTTCTTTGTATTTGTTTTATACATGGGTAGTATCCTAGGTTATATGCAGTCACACTTGCATGTCACACTAGCTACAGTGTACTGGTTAACAAAAATAGTTTAACACATATTGTATCATTACATTAGTACTTTTAACAGTGCTTTTCCAAGTAAAAGTAGATTGGAGATTGTAGTACTAGAACCATACACCCCTGCATGCAAAGTTGGGACTCTGAGTACTGACTATCTTGTTCTTGGTGTTTGAACTGTATGTTTTCATGTATCTCCTATTGGATATTGATCTGCTATTATGATATTAACTGTAGAATACTATGTTTTTTGGACATGTCATTGAGGACTGCTGTCATGTAGTAATGGCATACCTTTCAGTTTCAGACTTCTATCTTTCAAAACATTCATCCTAATGCATAACCTGTTGGCTTTTGACTTTCTGTCTGTCCTCTGTACAGATGTGCAGATGTCAGGTATTGCTAAGGCCATACCACTATGTAGGTGCCCACATAGTATTCTGCTGTGGGCCTGGACACTGCTGCTAGTTCCAACATATGGGACATTCCTTAGTGTGGGCCTTGCCCCTTTTCCATGCCTGTGTGATGGACATTACAGAGGTGGTGGGCTACAGGTTCACATAAGGTAGGTGGCAATACATTACAGGACAGGATATGTGCAGACAACCAAACAACATGGGGGACATATCCCCAGATTTGTGAACAGATTCTATGTCATCAATGCTGTTATAGACATGGTGGAGTGATAGATTTACAGGGTTTGTGTGGACATGCATTTAGTGAGTGACTTTATGACTCACAGTGATATGTCTCTGACATACCTCTCCACTGGCACGCTGTCCACAGATTGGCCACATATTTGCCTGTTATGTTTTGTCTGTTCCCCAGACAATTGGTGTCCTTGGTAAATCAGTTGTGGACTCTGGGGAATGCAGTCAGTAAATACTCACATCTGTTGGTATTTCTGACGTCATAATCCTCATAAAGGATATGTTACAACAAACCCAGTAACATCTGCAACTGTCTCAATGTATGACAGCAATATGTCCACTCTATCCCTGTGTTTGTGCCTCTGTTCCCAAATGATGTCAGACTTTGTCCAGATTATTTCTTGCCTTCATTCTTGCTGCCATCCCAGTGATGTAATAGACCCACAGACATGTTAGGGAAGAGGCCATAGATACGAGTCCTGAGCCTGTACATTCTGAGGTGAAATGTACATGTGAGAGGCCTGTGTACATCTGGCCATTGTTAACAGACTGTCAGGAATGTGTACACATGTCATGTGTACATGTTATTTGGGCTGTGTATGGAGAAGGGTGGATGTAAGTGTTATGGCTCCTTCTTTATCTGACTGTGCATGCTGCTCCAGTTTCTGCTGATCTTTTGGCTGTATGTATTTGTAGGGGCAGACTGAGACATGTCCTGTACCAAGGACAGGATTCAGACTACACTGAGAATTGGGACTGTATATGTAGGGCTAGTGTGTGAGTGGCAAACAATGATGTATTTGTTCACACAGTCTGTATACTCTACTGTTCACGCGACTTACTGGTATGTGACTGTGACTGTGGTGATATTGGTTGTGGGTATGCACTTTCAAACTGGTGTCTGTTTGTCAGTGTTGTTACATCCCTGCAGTACCTGATATATTTGCAAATACATGTGTAATTACCTATAGCAGATTCCCTAATTCAATTACTTATGATGTTTCAGTAAATATATGTTAGAGCACACAGGAGGGTGTTACTACAGCAACTGTGTTAGCCTATCTATGCCAGTACTTCAGATACATCCCCATTTTCATGGCTTCCACACACCGTTTTGTTGGCCTTGGTCCACATTCATTGCAGTAAGGGGTTCTGAGCATACATGTCAACTGGCTGGATTGTTTCAGGATGTCCAAGTATATCACTCATATTTCTGGTCTGTTTTACAGGCTATTCTCATTTCCCTGGTAAATCACTGTGATTATATGATTGTTGTCAGAAAATGAGGACATGCATTTAATTTACCTACCACACATCCATCAGAATATGTATTCTGAAACAAACTATGTCACTCTGTCAAGAAGAGTACAAGGGGAGACAATGACCTCTTCCTTCATGGATGCTAATGCGTTAGTACTGAGATGTGCCACATAGAAGGAATTTCTGACCACAGTGGCAATGTGGTGGTCAAAAGAGACATTGCTGTCAACCTGAGTACCCAGATCCCTTATAACAACTTCTTTGTTCAGGGGACTACCAACAATGTGGTAAGTCATGGGAACAGGGTTTTCCCCAAAGGGGATGACAACACATTTTCTGACATCGAGCTTAAGGCCATGGCTCTGACACCAGTCATTGGTCAGAGTGAGGCCTTTCAGTAGGATGCCAAAATCACTTGGGTAGTTGATAATAGCTCCCAACTTGCAATTGCCTGCAAACATTGCCAGCCAGAGTCCCTTCATGTTGGCATGGACTTCAGAGAATTTGATACCAAACATGAGATGACCCAGGACAGAACCCTGTGGGACTCCACTTATGACTGCTCAGCAGTCTGACTTGGAGTCAACTATTTCCACACTGTGAGTCCTATCTGTGACCCATTGTGCAGCCCACCTAGTGATATAGGGGTTGATGCCTAGCTTAGTGAGTTTTTGCATGATGCCTGAGTGGGGAATGTTATCAAAGGCTTTGGCCAGATCAAGGTAGGCTGCATGTGCCACCTTGCCTTCATCCACAGTTCAGGTGAATGACGCCAAGAAGTTGGCCAGGTTGATTAAGCAGGTATGAATTACCCTTCACAAAAGTAAACTGTGTGGGATCCTGAGTCTGCGGATTCCAATATCCCTGTTTATTAGGTGCATGATGATGCATTCCGTAGCTTTGCATAACAGACTTGTCAGGCAGTTTGGGTGGTAATTCCCAGGGTCTGTAGTTGCACCTTATTTATGGAGGGGGTGACTGTAGCAGTGCACAATTCAGTAGAGACAAAGCCTGAGGCGAGGCTGTGCTTGAGCAGGGCACACAGGTGAGGTGCCAGGTCACTCTATAGTTCATGAAGAACACAGCCAGGGATATTGTCAGGTCCCATAGAACCTGTATTCTTGGCCTTGGACAGTGGTATTTTAACCTGTGCAGCAGTAATACTGGGTGCCTGGCAGTGTACTGGTATTGTGAATGGTCCTTTGGGGGGAGAGGGGTAAAGTGTGCACTCAATATGTCAGCCGGTATATTGGCAATATTTGTTGCCTCAGTCTAAGAAGTATCATTGTCTAGTAGCTCAGAGCAAATCTTGGTATTGTCATTGAGATTATTTACATAAATATATGAGGCCTTGTGGTTGCCTTTACTATGTTCTCCAATTCTGTTTTCACAGCTACTTTTGTAGTCTTTGATGAGGGATCTCAGCTTTTAATTGAGGCTTATAAGTTTTTTTTTCCAGTCTTGGGACTTCACCTTATTCCATATCAGTTCCCTATTTCTGTTGTACAGCTTCTTAATTGAGTGGGGGCACCAGATTGGCTTCCTTTTTTTTGGAGGTGAGGGTCTTGGTTCTATTGGGTATGGCAGTATCCATGTATTTGTGTACATGTTCATAGTGCATTGTTGGTTGATACAGCAGTCATGCAACTAGTCTCCATTTGCATGGTTGCTGTGAGATTACCCACCTCTGTTTTTAGGAGGCCATAGTTAGCTTTGGAAAGGCTCTTCATGATGGTTACCTGTGCATGGGGAGTAGGAGGGCTGTGGGTTTCCAAAAGTGATTACTTTGTGGTCAGATATAACAAGGTAGGAGTTGACAATTGGTGTACAGCAACAGTCGCCCATGTTACTAAGGACCAGGTCAATGTAATGGGCAAGTGCATCGGTACATGAGTAGCTTTCCCAGTTAATGGTGGGGTAGTTGAAGTCAACCAGTATGAGAGTGTTAGGTTGGACACTAATATTCTCCAGGGTGTTTAGGGATATGGAGTATGAGTCTTGGGACATGTTTGGGGACCTATAGCAGGCTACAATGTGAACCACTGTCTTACCCAATGTTAGCTACACCTGCAGGATCTGTCATGCATAATGTTCGTCTACCACTCTGGAGGTGTGTGCATCCTTTATGAATATGGAAATACCGCCACCGTTGGAGCTTCAGTCCAAGTTCTGCAGCCAAAAGGTGTGGAATGAGTTACAGGCTGGTAGTGCAGGGATGCTGCATGCTGCCTTTAACCAGGTCTCTGTTACAGCACAGATGTCATTGTTCCCCATTTTAAGGAATACTTCCAGTGAGTGCATTTTCAGATTTAGACTTCTAGGATGCAGCAGCATGACACTGAGATTGCATGTGTTTATAGCTGTCATATATTTCTTTATATTTATGTATACATATATGTTATATATATCTGTGTGTATGTATTCACCTTTCTATATATATGTGTGTGTATGCATATACGTAGATATAAATTTATATGTATATCTCCCTATCTCTCTCTCTCTCTATTTTTATATATATATATATATATATATATATATATATATATATATATATATATATATATATATATATATATATATATATATATATATATATATATATATTATGCATAGAGTTGTCCACATATATGCATCTCCATACATATATACATGTATATATAGAGAACCCGACTTGACTCTACAGACCACTTTCCCTACTGTTGAATGATTGTACTAACTGATATGTTTGGAAAATCATCATTGTTTTATAGAACTCAGATGGTAAAATAGTACATTGCTTTGAGTGTGGTTTACAGGGCCCTGGGTTTAAGACTTGGCTGGACTTATTATTTTGTTGCAAGGCAAAACAGTTGCTGCTGGGGATGAAGGGATAAGGGCAATAAATAAAAGCGTCCCTAGTTTGGGCCCCTTGACCCCCATTTTGACAGCCTTTGGACAGATTTGTTGCAGTAAGAGGTTCAGAGTGTGGATCTGATTTCCAACTGCACTATATATATATATATATATATATATATATATATATATATATATGTATATATATATATATATATATATATATATATAAATATATATATATATATATATATATATATGTATATATATGCATTGTGTATATATATATATATATATATATATATATATATATATATATATATATATATATATAGACATATAGAGACAGATATATGTATATATTTATATATATATATATATGTTTAGGGATATGGAGTATGAGTCTTGGGACATGTTTGGGGACCTATAGCAGGCTACAATGTGAACCACTGTCTTACCCAATGTTAGCTACACCTGCAGGATCTGTCATGCATAATGTTCGTCTACCACTCTGGAGGTGTGTGCATCCTTTATGAATATGGAAATACCGCCACCGTTGGAGCTTCAGTCCAAGTTCTGCAGCCAAAAGGTGTGGAATGAGTTACAGGCTGGTAGTGCAGGGATGCTGCATGCTGCCTTTAACCAGGTCTCTGTTACAGCACAGATGTCATTGTTCCCCATTTTAAGGAATACTTCCAGTGAGTGCATTTTCAGATTTAGACTTCTAGGATGCAGCAGCATGACACTGAGATTGCATGTGTTTATAGCTGTCATATATTTCTTTATATTTATGTATACATATATGTTATATATATCTGTGTGTATGTATTCACCTTTCTATATATATGTGTGTGTATGCATATACGTAGATATAAATTTATATGTATATCTCCCTATCTCTCTCTCTATTTATATATATATATATATATATATATATATACATATATATATATATATATATATATATATATATATATATTATGCATAGAGTTGTCCACATATATGCATCTCCATACATATATACATGTATATATAGAGAACCCGACTTGACTCTACAGACCACTTTCCCTACTGTTGAATGATTGTACTAACTGATATGTTTGGAAAATCATCATTGTTTTATAGAACTCAGATGGTAAAATAGTACATTGCTTTGAGTGTGGTTTACAGGGCCCTGGGTTTAAGACTTGGCTGGACTTATTATTTTGTTGCAAGGCAAAACAGTTGCTGCTGGGGATGAAGGGATAAGGGCAATAAATAAAAGCGGTCCCTAGTTTGGGCCCCTTGACCCCCATTTTGACAGCCTTTGGACAGATTTGTTGCAGTAAGAGGTTCAGAGTGTGGATCTGATTTCCAACTGCACTATATATATATATATATATATATATATATATATATATATATATATATATATATATATATATATATATATATATATATATATATATATATATATATATATATATGTATATATATGCATTGTGTATATATATATATATATATATATATATATATATATATATATATATATATAGACATATAGAGACAGATATATGTATATATTTATATATATATATATATATATATATATATATATATATATATATATATATATAATTTGTTTTAGGTACAGAGAGAGATATTTATATATATGTATGTATTTATTTACTTATATATATATATATATATATATATATATATATATATATATGTACAAAACTTGACTAATGTTAAGAAACATTTTTCCCTACTGTTGAATGACTGTGCTGAATAACATGTTGGAAAAAACATCAGACATATCTACAGCTCAGATGGCTTAGTGATAAATTGCTGTGGCTATTATGTTCAGAGTCCTGGGTTCATTTCTACAGCTCAGATGAGTTAGTGGTAAATTGCTGTAGGGATTGTGTGCAGGGTCCTGGGTTCAAGAGCTGGTTATTTTGTTGTTGGGAAGAACAAGGGCTGTTGGATACAGAGTGATTAAGGCACTTTTAAGCAGTTGTAAGTGGGTTTGCACAGCGGTAAGCAATGCTAACTTATGGTTAACTATGCTGACAGAAAGTTAGCCTTAAAAGTACCTAATCTGTGTAGGCATCACTTAGCACCATGCAAACAGGCTTACTCCCACTTACTACTGCTTACTCTCACTTACCCCTGTGCTAATTTCTTTAAAAGAAAAGTAAAAAGGGGTGATAGGAAAGTGGTGAAAATGGGGGCATGAAGAGGGAAAAACAATACGAAAGATAGCTAGGGATGTGCAGGATGGGTGTAGGGAAGATCCATAGCTGTCCATTTCTTCTACAGCAACAGCTGTGCATATATACTGAATTTGGAGGTATATTTGGACACTCAAACCCTTGAGAGAGAGGTGAGGACAACAATAATGTGTTGTGAAGCCAATTAGATCCAATTACATGTGTCCAGTGGACATGTATGCAAAATGGACAGCTATGTATGGGGCGACATTTTTTTCTGGGAACAGATTGCCCTTTTTTTTAAGTTGAGAGTGGGATGTTGGGGAAGGATAGTAAGTATATTTGGGAAGGTAGGTTGGGTAGGAAGATATACGTATATATATATATATATATATATATATATATATATATATCTGTGTGCGTATATATATATATATATATATATATATATATATATATATATATATATATATATATATATATATATATATATATATATAGATAGATAGATATATATATATATATATATATATATATATATATATATATATATATATTTGTGTGTGTGTATTTGTATATATAGGTTCATAGGTTGGTACTAGGCTATCAGCCCTAGGACCCATACAAGCCTTGCCATAACAATTCCCTGGCTATTTCTTCCCACAATATTTACTTCCCTGGAACCCTGTCTAGCAGGGCAACTGACATGATCCCTGTGGTGAATTTCCTATCTCCCATCTAATCGTCAAAGTAGCTTTTGAACAGGGCCAAAGAGGCGCTCTGCTTGACATGTATGGGCAGTCTATTCCAGAGTCTGGGGAGTCTCTGGGTCAGGAACCTATCCCTTCAGCATGTTTTGTTCATTGTGATAACCAAGTCTAGATCCCTGGAGTGTGTGGCTCTGAGGGTTTGGGATTTCTTTAAGTGTAGTATTTCCAACAGCTCTGGGTTTGACATGGCCTTGTATGTTAAGCAGAGATCGCCTCTGAGTAGACAATATGTGACAGAGTATAGCTGGAGTTTTTTAGACAGTCAGCATAGGGTATTTGCTTTAGGCCTGTGATTCTTTTAGTGAGGTATTTCTGCGGCCTTTCCAGTTGTTGCAGATGTCTTGAGAGATACATACCAAATGGGGCGTTGTATTCTATAACGGGTCTAATGATGGATGAGTACAGTGGGGCAAAGACCTCCTTTTTTCTGGATGAAAAGCCCTTAGTGATGAGGTGTGCCACATAGAAGGCTTTCCTGACTGTTGTGGTGATGTGGTTATCAAAGGTGAGACCACTGTCTACCCGTGTCCCTAAGTCTCTTATCGCACTTTCGGTGTTTAGTGTATGCCTACCTATGTAGTAATTCATGGGTACACGTTTTTTCCCAAAGGGGATAACTATACATATCTTAGCATTGAGCTTGAGCCCATGGCTCTGGCACTAAGCATCTGTTTCCTGTAAGGCCCTTTTGTAAACTATCCACATCATTTGCATATGCATACATGTCTCAAAATGCCCAAACATATGCTGCTGATAGATCAAACATAACTGGGGCAGCAAGCACAGTTGGATAGAAAAGGACCCAAGACACTCACATCTGCACCCCCCCCCCACACAGTCCAAATAAATAAGTGAACAGTACACTGCTACAAAATCATGATAGGCCATACACAATGGCCAGACATACAACAACCTCTTAGCAAAACAACTAAAATGAGTGAACATATCAAAGACAAATACAACCAGTCAGCAATTCACACATTTACTCTGATGTCTTGGCCAAAGCCTTCAAGGAGTAAAAAGATTATAGGAAATACTTGCCTTAATCATAAGAAGCAATTAACACTTAATTACATAATTACATACACAGCCTCCAATTACACTCCTCATTTAAACCCCTAAGGGATAAAGTATCACATTTAATATTAGTACACTGATTCTGTACATAATAATTGTCCTTTTATGAATGTTTCTTCAAACTGAGGAACAGACTTATTCCAAAACCGTACCTTGGAACCCACTACTGTCCCCATGGTTCAGAGGTTCATAGGTAGGTACAAGGCTATCGACCCAAGGGCCTACATAAGCCTAGCCAGCAAGGTACCATAGCTTACGCCACCCAAGAAAGTTATTTTCCTGTGCCACTGTCCAGCAGAGACACAGTAGTGATCCCCGGGGTGTATTTCCTATTTCCCATCCACTCATCAAGATTTTTCTTGAAGAGTGCTATTGAAGAAATTTGCTTGACATAGATGGGTAGCTTGTTCCAGAGTATAGGAAGTCTCTGGGACAGGAATTTATCCCTCCAGCATGTCCTGTTTATTGTGGTGACAAGGTTTAGGTCCCTAGAGTGTTTAGCTTGGAGGGATTGGGATTTCTTTAGGTGTAGCATGTCCAACAGCTCTAGGTTTGACATAGCTTTATATGTTAGGCAGAGATCACCTCGGAGTAGGCGATATGCTACGGAGTAAAGCTGGATTTTTTTGAGGCGGTCAGTGTAGGGCATTTGTTTGAGGCCAGTAATTCTCTTTGTGAGGTACATCTGTGGCCTTTCCAGCTGCTGCAGATGTCTTGTGAGGTACATTCCAAAAGGGGCGTTGTACTCTATAATGGGTCTAATGAGTGACAAGTAGAGGGGAACAATGACCTCTTTTTTCCTGGATGAGAACACTTTTATGATGAGGTGTGCCACACAGAAGGACTTCCTCACTACTGTGGCGATGTGACTATCAAAGAAGAGACTACGGTCCACCTGGGTCCCAAGGTCTCTTATCATGCATTTGGTGTTAAGTAGATTGCTGCCTATGTGGTAGTTCATGGGTACAGAGTTTTTACCAAAGGGGATGACACTGCACTTTTTCGCATTGATCTTGAGGCCATGGCTCTGACACCAGGCATCTGCTCAGTGAGGCCCTTCTGTAGGAAGTCCACATAATTTGGGGACTTGACTATGGCTCCTAGTTTGCAGACATCTGCGAACTTCATCAGCCAGAGGCCTTCTGGTTAGCCTGTACTTCAGAGAAGTAGATACCAAACAGGAGAGGTCCCAGGACAGAACCCTGTGGCACTCCACTTGTCACTGCCTTGAGGTCAGACTTGGAGTCTGCAACTTTTACAGTGTGGGTTCTGTCAGTGAGCCAGTTAGCAACCCATCTTGTGATGTAGGGATTTATACCTAGTTTAGTGAGTTTAGCTATAATTCCATAATGGAGGATGGTGTCGAAAGCCTTGGCGAGGTCAAGATAGGCTGTGTGAACCACCTTACCCTCATCCATGGCTTTGGTGACTGCCACAAAGAAGTCGAT
This sequence comes from Protopterus annectens, assembly GCF_019279795.1. Taxonomy (NCBI): domain Eukaryota; kingdom Metazoa; phylum Chordata; order Ceratodontiformes; family Protopteridae; genus Protopterus; species Protopterus annectens. Next base: position 752,229,942 of record NC_056730.1, on the reverse strand, counting down.
CAGGTTCAGGAGGCATGATCTGCCTTTCATAAACCCAAACTGGGTGGGATCCAGAGTTTGGAGGTTACAATGTCTTTGTTTATGAGTTCATCGATGATACGTTCCATGGCCTTGCAGACCAGGCTCGTCAGGCTAATAGGTCGATAGTTCCTGGGATCAGTGGTGGCTCCCCCTTTGTGGAGTGGGATAACTGTTGCTGTACACCATTCAGTGGGCACAAAGTCTGATGCGAGGCTATTATTGAACATGGTGCTTAAGTGGGGAGCCACTTCATTCTGAAGTTCATGTAAAACGCAGGCTGGGATGTTGTCCGGTCCCATGGATGCTGTGTTTTTGGCTTTAGAGAGTGCAGCTTTTACCTGCGTAGTTGTGATTATAGGGACTCTGAATTCTTCCTGTATAGATATGGGCCCTTTAGGGGGTGAAAGGGGGGGTAACATTGGCACTGAACCGATCTGCCAGAATGTTGGCAATATCAGTTGGTTCTATAATTTTTGTGCTTTTGTGCTGTAACTCAGAGCAGATCTGGGTGTTGCCATCTATATTCTTGACATAGCTATGGAATGCTTTGTGGCTGTCCTTGGATTTAGTTGTGATTTTGTTTTCGTAGCTAGCTTTGGAGGATCTTATAAGGGATCTCAGCTTCTTACTGAGGCTGACCAGGGAGCTCCTCCACTCATGGAATTTTACTCTCTTTTGCAACAGTTTCTTCCTTCTGTTGTACAGTTTGTTCATGGCAGGGGACCACCAGGTTGGCTTACTTTTTTTGGAGGATAGCGTCTTGGTTCTGTTTTGGATAGCACGATCCATGCACTCGTGTAAGTGCTTATAGAGTGCATTTGTGTAGGATTCAGCAGTTGTAACTGTATTGTCCATCTGCTTGGGTGTCATGAAGTTCACCACTTCTGTCTTAAGAAGCATGAAGTTGGCTTTGGAGAAATGTTTTACTGTGGTTTCCTTAATGGGGGGTGGGGGCGGGATGTGGATATCAAGGGTGATAAGCTTATGGTCGGACTGGACCAACGAGGAGTTGACTTCAGGTGTGGAACACTGGTCACTCATGTTGGTAATGACTAGGTCTAGGATATTGTTGCCCCTGGTGGGGGTGTGGATAAGTTGATCTAGGGCATTGGAGTTTATGAATTCCAGAAAGCGTTGAGCTAAGGGGTTGGTACACGAGTAGTTTTCCCAGTTAATGGTGGGGTAGTTGAAGTCTAGGTAGGTGAGATTTATTCAAATGTACAGCTATAGAACTGTCTTCTTTCTTATCAGTAATATGTCTCATATGTTCTAACGCCTAGTTTTAAAACATGTGTTACTCTCCCCCACATACAATATGTTACGAGGGCATCTAAGAGCATTCTTCATACACCAACTACTTGAATGTACAGACTCCATCATGTTTTCCAGCCTTTCTCCTCAGCAGGAATGACAGCACTGAATAATGATAGGCCATTATACCTTTCAACCTCCTACTGTATGACATCTGGACAAAGCCTGACATAATTGGTGGACAGAGGCCCAAATACATGGCCATACTTCAAATATTGCTGTTATACACTGAGAAAGCTGCTGGTGTTACAGGGTTTGTTGTAATGTATCTTTTCTGAGTGATATAAAGTCATAAAAACAAATGGATGTTAGCATTTACTGATTGCAGTCACCAAGTATGCTACAGATTTTCCAAGGACAACACCTGTCTGGGGAACAGACCAAACATAACAGGTTAACCTGTGGCCATTATGTGGATAGGCCTACAGTTGAGAGCTATGCAGAGACAGAACTTTGTCAGACTGAAACCCATGCAGATGTAGCATGTTCAGACAAACCCTGTTAAACTAGCAGTATTCAAAACATATAACAGCAATACTCACATTCTGCCCCTAATTCTTGAACCTTCACCACCATTCATTTGGCTTGTCTCCACAAGTCCACACCTCCAGGATGTCTTCTTCACAGGTAAGGGAAAGGGCCAATGCCCACATGAAGTACTCAGTTATAGGAGTATGTTGCCAAGACATTGGTTATTGGAAGGACTATACAGCTGCTCTGCATGCAATTAGCAAGTAAGGAATAACAACTGGTGCACAGGCCATCACCTGATCATGAGCATCACCTATAAAAGCCATGCTGCCACCTATGCAAATCAGCTCTATCCCTGTAGTACACAGAGAGAGAGAGAGAAAAAGAAAGAAAGAAAGAAAGAAAGAAAGAAAGAAAGAAAGAAAGAGAAAGCAAAACAAAGCAAATAAAAACAAAAACAAATACTGGAAAAGAGAAGAAAAAAGAAAATGTAAGTGGAACATGTAAGCATGTAATTGAATGTAGTACTTGGTCTGTAATAGTGGGAAATATGGTTTGGAAGAATATATGTCCCAACAAGACTTACTGTACTAATGTCCAGCTGAAAAGCTGCTATGGCCATAGCATCTGGCCCTCTCTGCAGTGGGAGAGATCACAGCCATACATCTCAACTGTAGAGATCTTCACAGAATGCCCAGATCTTCACATCATAGTTTTTTGCCTGTTCCTCCTGAAATCTGTACATTTCTGTCAAATAACTGAGGATTGAAGTAATCAAGTAATGACAAACACATGAGTTTATAACTCCACATCCTTAAGAATATTCACGGTAATGCAAAATGTATTATTCTTCAAACATCCTAAGTCTGTTACCAGAATATTTAAAGTCTGGCCCTATTTATTCCCCCATCATTTTAGGCTTTGTCCAGATGTGATGCTCTAAAAGGTTGCAAGGTAGGATCACAGCTCAGAGCCTAACTCACCCTGGGAAAGGACAGCTCACATATGACAACTGCTGGTGTGTCTGTTAAACAGGTGTGACTGTGCCACTGCTAGGCCAGTTAATTGGATGTTGTCCATATCCATATGTTATCTGTGAATATCAGTATGATACATGTTTGTCTTGTAAATCTAAGAGACCTATATAGGGCATCTGCATAGTAAAGTACTGTAGCAGACATGTGTGTTGAACTGCATGTGATATATCGAATTAATGACATACAATTGTACAGTGTTCTGCTGGACAATAAGCACATTTGTGACTGATATCTGTAGTCACATACACATATACCTGTGTTATGTCAGCCAAACCATTGGCAAGTTTGTGAGCAATGACAATGTAACATATTAGCCTACTTATGACTGTAGGACATCTTCCAGGTTATCGCAGTAATGTCAAGACCTACTGTGCAATCAACTTACTAATGTATGGTGCAGCTATATTAACGCAGTATCAATACTGATGTCCCTTTTGTCATCCATTAATGTGTGCCATTGTCCAGACTTCCTGCTATAACAGGTTGAGAAGTATGAATTAGCAGCAGGACTGTCAATACAGTGTTCCATACTAACACAGAACAGAAATATATACCAGGTATCCCCTGAGCACATGTATGTATGTGCATGTTCAGCTGGAAGGCACACAACTAATAACATGGGTGTCAAGTAGTCAGGTACATAGGTTGTACATGTTGCACGTGTGTAATATCAGTGTCAGTGCATACAACAGACATAAATGTGTACAGCTACTGGTTGTTGCATTGCTCTGACACTGATATGGGTACTAGAGTAGGCATGATTATCAGGTAGTTATCGGAGAAGTGTCCTACTGTGTTATGACCCTCTGTCCATGCCTACCACTAACAGCTATATCAACACCTATATACAGTGGATATCACAAGTGTACAAACCCCTTTTGGAATGCCAGGTTTGTATGCTGTATGACAATGAGACCACAGAAAATCATTTCATAATGTTTCTCATCTTGAATATGATGCCTAACCTGTACAATTCCATTGAAAAACAAACAAAAGTGTTTCTAGGAAGGTGAGCAAATATTGCCAAGTGAAGATGTGCCATGATGTTAGAGTCCAAATCAAAATGAATGAATGCTGTAACCATCTCAAGAGGTGCATACACAACATATCAGTTTAAGGGTGTGCGCACTCATTCAACTAGCTTATTGTACTGATTATTATTTCCATATGTTTTCACAGACCAGATTGTTATGTTTTCATTTGAATTGTACAGGCTATAGGGTAAATTAAAGGTGGGAATTGTTTTGAAATGAGTCATTGTGGTATCATGTTTCAATTGCACAAATACCAGGCATTGTCACAGGGATGTGTACACTTTATATCCACTGTAGCTATATGGACTCAGGAGTACCTGACCTGTATAACCAGCCTCCATGAAAGTAGAGTAATCCCCTTTGGTGGATAGCAGCAATACACAAACAACATAATAGGTTGCTATATTGACTGTACAGGGACACATAGGTGGAGGCAACAACTTGGAAGTAAGTCCACCTCTATCTGAGCAAGCATGTAAGTTCACAGGTGACTGTAAGGCTGACTATGACTACAAATCAGATATATCCACACCACCAAGGACAATTGCAACAGTGCATCCACATATGTTGTCAGTCTCAGAGGCAACAACACAATTTACCCTGTACTGGGGGTAAAGCACACATCATACACACATGTCATGGATATAGCCAACCTGCATCAGACAGGTTAGGTGGGAACATTGCTACCCTGCCCACTCCAGTTGTATATGGGATATGCACATCAACCACACTCCTCCCCTCATCAATGGTGAGCATGTACATATTGTCTACTGATGGCAACAACAGCAAATCTCCATGAGGATAATAACATCACTGTCTGCCTCCTACATGAACTCAGGCATGTGCTCACACTCCATCACACACCACAGTTAAACACAGACCTGCCACCATCCACACACCAAGAACATGGAAGATGGCTACTGTCATCCCTCTACACATAAATGAATGGAGAATAGAAGATTATGCAATTAAGTGTCCAACACTGGGGGAATAAGATAGCTCAGGGCCAGGAGTGTAATGCAAGTTGCTATAGACATGATAGATTAGAGGGTTATGGTGTAGTTTGGATGATTTGTGAGTAATATCCACTGTTGATGTGCAATCTGACAACCGTATGAGGTCCTGTGATCTTTTTTCCTGTTTATGTCTTCCAGGTAACATGCAGAGGGCTCACGTACCAGCATTCTCTATTGGGGAAACTGACATCATCACCCAATATGTGATCGAACATTATGTCCTGTTATTTGGACGGAGAGCACAAGATGTGCAGGACAGGACCGCCCTGTGGAATAATCTATTCTACAGGGTAAATGATGCCAGCCTGCACAGCAGAACTTATAAGTAGGTCCAGCATCTGCCACCAACCTCATCTGCCATGCCTGTCAATGGGCTGCTGCTGTAGCGAGGGACTGGCTAGCCACAGGTGGGGGTCCAGCCATCCAGCCCCCACTGATACCCACAGAGGAGCTCCTCACCAACCTTGGGGTACCCACCCAATGCACAAGCCAAGAAGCTGAGGAAAGCATTGTGGAGGTGGCTTGCAACCGCACACTGGACGAGGAGCATGCAGGTAAGGGCCCAGTGAGGATTACTACACTAATGTATCAGACATACATGTATCTGTATTGTATCTGGTAAAGTCTGAAAATAAATATCGAATTTCAGTACTTCGAGACCATAAAGTTGAATTTTGAAAATAACAAAACTTCATAACCGTAAATCTGGAAATGTCAAATTCACAGTTATGGTGTTCTGGTACATGACTTGGGATGTACTGTATGCTTGGTGTACAGTTTAGTGTGTGAATTTGGCTAGAATGTCAGGTAAATGACTATTTTGTAAGGGTTTTGGGTCGGTGTTTGAGTGTATGTGAGTGTGTTTGGAAGTTTTAGGTGTGGGTTAGGCAGGTAAAAGTATGACTGTTGTGTTAAAAGTGGTGGTGTTTGTATATATGTAATGTGTGTGTGTGAGGGGACTGTAGAGTGTCTAGTAGTGAGTTTGCTGTCTTTTTCAGTTTGGTGCAATCTCGGTGTTAGTATATATAAGTAGCGGGGGTGTGAGGGGCACAGCCCCACACATGGGGGGTGCAGGGGTGCTTGCCCCCCTGCTTATTTGTAGTGTAGGTTTGTTTGTGTTTTTGTGTTTGTGCGTGTTTTGTTTGTTTATTGTTGTGTGGGTAGGATGGTGTATATGTTGTGTGGTGTATGGTGTGTTTACATTCACAATTTTTACTTTCGCGGTTTTGAGGTTTTGGTATTTTGAACATTCGACTTTATAGTTTTGAAATACTGAAATTCAATATTTCAGTATTTCGAGATTATAAAGTGAATCCATTGTATCTACATCCATGTGTCAGGTCTGATTGCAGTTGTGGATGGGGTTTTCTAATGCACAGAGGTGCACATATATGGTGAGGACAGAACATTGTGTATTATTGGGGTTAGTACTGTAAATGTGCAGACATGCTGCATCCATCCTGTACCAAGGCCACATGTGAGTCTGCTGACAATACCTCCCCTCTCACAACTACCTAGGACCCTCTGGTGTGCATAAGGGACAGCAGCCTGAAGCTGGTGAGTATGACATTGTTCTGTTGTTGCCTGGCAATACCCCAGGCATGTGAAGGGCTTCCAATTTACCATGCACACAACCATCAATAATAGCTATATTGCTTTATGTAATAGCTATATTGCTTTATATGCATGTTCACTCGTGGTGGGGTTAACTGATTTGTATCACAGTGGTCACCACAGGGGCCTATCTGACATGAATTCAACATTCCTGTAGCATACCTCACAAACCTGTCAGTGCCAAGATGTCTGGACAGAAGCCAGCAAAATGGGCTTGACAAATGGCGTAAGGTAGGGACATGTGTGACACATTACTGGTATACAGTGTATATAAATTGTGTACACACCCCTGTTAAGATGCAAGGTGTTCCTGTTACATACAAATTAGGACCACAATATGTCAGTCCACACCTCTTCCAGCCTTTAATGTGACCCATGACATGAACAGTTCACTTGTAAAACCAAGCATCTGGACTTGTGTATTGCACCTACAAGGATGGCCACCTATGAGGGTAACAGATGTGATTTCAGCATGATGTTTCAGTCAGGTATGATACTTCATGCTGCTATATGTGTCAGTACACTCACTTTGGGCTATTTGGCTACAATATAACATACATGGGCATTGTTAAGGCACATAGAACACTTCCGAATATGTATAGGTTGCAAACATCTGGATATTCCAGACACATCTGTACAGAGGACTGTACAATGGTTTAACTTGCTGCATGTGAGGCAGAAGATGCTGTTACCACACTATATAAAGTAATGGCAGCGGGAAGTGGTCACCAACCTTGTATGGTACACACATCAAAATGGTGTAAGCCACATAAGATATAATTCTTACACAGTTGCCAGTATTGGCATTAGAACTCCTGCCTATCTAGGCATTTTACTACACTGCTATGCAGTTAACAGACACACCACAGAGATTATACATTTTCACCTACTCCGAATGTACTTGCAAGGTGGATGACATCAACAGGACTACTAAATTGGAGTGAGGGGAAGTGTAAAGGGTAGTACACAGGTCAACAATGGTGTAACCCACACACTACATGATTCTCAGACAAACACATCCAAACAGCTGCCAGTAGGGATACACACCCACACTTGCTAGTATTGGGATTAGAACTCCTGCCTATTTAGTTATGTCTACTATAGTGTTACGCAGTTATCGCACCTGCTACAGAGTTTACTGAGCTATCACATGGCCAAGGCTGCTGATAACTGCACAGCTGAGGTAAAGTATTACAGGTGGCAGAAAGTCTCCCTTCAGTTCCACCCTTACATTGTGCTATTTCTTTCTGTCTTGCTCTTCAAATAGCATTATGGCTTGGCACTTCACTGGGTTATTGTACCAGTAAGTGTGGCACACCTGGGAGCCGTCCGCATTACTTGTTCATCACAGAAGTAGCCTCAGCACTTGCTAGTTATGTCCACCCCACCTGGCATGATTGAAGGGCAGTTTTCTGTGCTTTCACCCATTAATCTGGTGCACTTGTCCATTCTGAGGCACTGTTGTAACTGCCTCATGTACACAGACAACCCTCCCCTCTAAACTCCAAACACTCAGACCTGTAAGTTACCCATATATCTCCCAGTGTGGACATATGCACTCTCCAGCAAAGACTGGACTAGCAGGTCAAGAGGATAAGATCAACACCTGCACCACACCATGTGGAACACATAGCTCAGCATGACACCCTCTTTGACAGCCATGACATACAGTGAAAACCCACACACCCACCTTCACAGAGGCACTTAATGGACATTTACCAAAACAGCACAGACCAGCAAGACAGAAACCCACTCAGACACCACAACATGGCACATGCCAAGGGACACATATTTAATCTACACAGTGTGACCCTCAACCTAAGCTCCTAGGGCTAACCACCTTGCACAATACAGTGATCATGGGTAACTCAATACTGAGGCACACACATATTCCACTCACTAAGTTGAATATGGAGCAAGTAACAGCCACATATCTATCACATGCCAGCATCCAACACATGACACAGCCAGTCATGGCACTCCACAACAACTACGAGTGTCACTCTGTATTCATGTGGGTATGAATGACTTGGGAAACTCCTCCCTGGACTACATGACAAGAGACATGGTTGAACTCTCTGATTATGTGATCCAGGCATGTGTGACAGTAGCCCTGAGCAGTGTACCACCATCAACCAGAATGATGCTGCGGTACTATCAACAGATGATTGACTGCAACATTGGTTTACGTGTTTTGTGTCATTCTCAAGGGATCCAGTATCTCTCTGCTTGGGATGACATGATTGACAGAACCCAATGACTTGCCACAGATGTCCTACATCTGAGAGCGCTGGGTTTCCAGGTACTGGCTAAATGTCTTGCCACCCCTATCATACCTTATTAGGCAGTGCTCCTAATGTAATTACCATGATAACAGCTAGACATGTATGAAATCTGGGGGTCATGCTGCTCAATAGTAGACATCTAACTGTCAGGATGCAGTCACTCAAAGCACTCAGAGTGGAGGACATTAACATGTCTGCTGTAATGGAGAGGTGGTTCACAGCAGCAGACAGCAGCCCTGTATTATCAGGCTATAACACATTCCACAGCTGTCAGCCCCCAAATATGGACCACACCACACCTCCACAGGTGGTGTTGTTTCCATATTCATTATGGATAAGAACACCTTCAGACTAGTATCCCAGCATAATGCATTGGAGATACTTCCAGTACAACTGCCTTGGGGTAATAGTGCAATCCAGACCATAGCCTGCTATGTGTCCACATCTATGTCCCTAGACTGTCAATGCACATTCCTCAACACCCTGCCATATATGATGGTCCAAAGCAACACTGACATAATATGAAACTTCAACTACCTCTCCATCACCTGAAGAAAGTAGTCAAGTGCCAGTACAGTGGCCAAAGACATCCTGGGATTTATCATTTCCAATGCCATGGACTGGCTCATACTGAGCCCCAGTAGATGATGCAACAACCTTGACCTGTGTTGACTACTTAAATATGGGACTGTTGTTCACCACAGTTGTCAATCCCTGCATGGTGAGATCCACACAGGCTGTAATCAACAAGGAACTCAACATGTCAGCTACACCCCCCACAACGGTAACCACCTTGCAAAACCTCTCCAAAGCTGACTTTGCAGCCATGAAAACAGGGGTCGATGACTTCACTGCACCCATGACAATGGGAAATAGCTGCATGACTGTGGAATCATACACATATGCACTGTACAAACAGGTACATGAATGCATGGTACTAGCCAGAGCCAAAAGAACCCAGGCACTGTTTTCCAAACACTGGGACACAATGTGATGGCCCCCTGCCATTACTAAAGTTTACAACAGAAGGAGGACACTGTTGCAGAGAAAGGTGGTGTCCCATAACTGTTGAACTCCCTTATTAGCCACAAATACAACTTGGGATCCCTCATGGAATCCCCTACAAGCATCTATGAAGGCAGACATGCAACAGACACTGATTACAATCACAACAGCCTTTGATAGTTACATCAACAACCTCAACAGCATTAAACACAAGTGCTGTGAGTTACTGCACAATGCTACTACCTATCCTGAGACAACAGATATTTACTACAGTCTTGGCAACACATTCAGTGCAAGCTTTACCCCTCTCTCCTCCCACAAGTGAAGTGCTGAGTGAATGTGTTCTCACATGCTGTATCCTGTTTCTGTTCTAGGTGTCTGTGTGTCACCAGGATGTGGCCCTGCAGCAAGACCAAGGGGTATGGCAGTGTGGTAGCACATCCACCATGTCTTAGGCAGGGTACAGTTGTATCTGCATGGATTTCTCAGGTCTGTAACACAGTGATTGCATATGCCTGACAGATAATAGGGCTGATGGTTGTACATAGGTATATGTCAATTTACAGCATCTGTTGTAGAATGGAGAATGGTACGTTTTGTGGTTTGGACACCACCCTGATTGTTAATAACCACAGCCACAGGGGATATTCATCAACCAAACAAACTGAGATTACTATTCACACACACACACACACACACACACACACACACACACACACACACACACACACACACACACTTGCCAGTACTGACATCCATAGCTTCATTGCTTCATAGGTGTGTAATAGGTGAATGGGCCTGAAGGCTCTACATGGCTAGCCCAAGGGAATACCCTGGCATCAGGCCACATAACAATAGTTCCCAGTGTGTCTCAGGAGTATAGTCACTGGAGTGGTCCCCAGGGGTGGGTGTTGTATTCCTCATCCACTCTTCCAGATTTCTATTGTGGATGGCCAGTGATGTGCACTGCTTCACATGTAGGTGATTTATATTCCATAACATGGACAGTGTCTGGGTTGTGCACCTGTCCCACAAGCATGTCCTTTGAAGTGTGGAAGTGTGCTTGAGGTCTTTGGGGCATGTTGTGTGAACAGATTGGTATCTTCAGATGTAGCATTCCTGACCTAGTTTGGTGAGACATGGCTGTGTAACTGAGGTAATGATTGCACCTACATAGACAGTATGATATGGGGATTCATTGGTGTTATTGGAGTCTGTCCATACAGGGCATGTGTATAAGGCATGGTATTCCCTTTGTGAGGTATGTTTGCAGACTCTACAGTTGTTGCAGGTGTCCAGTGGGGAACATGGCAAAAGGGCCACTTTACACATTGATTGGGCTACTCAGGGGATGGTACAGGCTGATCATGTCCTTTTACCTGCTGGATAACACACACTTAGTCAGGAGATGTAACACATCAAAGTACTTTCTGATGTCAGTGGCACTGTTGCAGTCAACAGGCAGCTGACTGTCAACCTGTGTTCCCCATTCTATTATAACAATGAAACTGTTCAGTGGACTACAACCAATGTACTAGTTCATGTGAGCCATGGTGCTCACAACTGTAATGGTGGCACATATTTTGGCATTGAGGTAATGTCCAGGGTTCTGTCAACAGTCGTAGGTGTCAGAGTGGCCTTTGTGCATGATGTCAACATCACATGGATTGGGAATGCTACCACCCACCTTACTGTTGTATGCAAACATTTTCAGCCAGGGTGACTTTGTGCTCTCCTGCACCTCAGGAGAGTAGATCCCAAACATGAGAGGACATGAGTCCATACCCTGTGTGACACCAGTCATGTCTGGTCATCAGTTTGACATGGAGTCCACTGCAATCACACCATGGGTACTATCTGTGAGGTAGTTTGCAGGAGAACTACTGATATAGTTGTTGTTGCCTAGCAAATTGTGTTTGTGTATGATTCCTAGGTGGAGAGTGGTTTCTGGATATTAGAAGGGTTGCCTATATTGTTAACTATTCCATACTGTCACATAGTCATTGCACATGGCACTACACATATAGGGCTGTGGATTGTCTACACCAACCTCTATGGTGTTTGATATCTGTTGGCCTTGTAATGTGGACATTGGGACAATACTAGGTCATCAATATAATAATTTAGCAAAACCTGCCCCAGTGGATCCTGTTATTACACAATAACTCCAACACCGACACAGGGTGCTGATGACAGACAGAGACACACACTTGCCAGTACTGAGTTTTGAACCCCTACCTATCTATGTATTACTACCACAGTGTTATGCATTTATCGCACGTGCCACGGAGCTTAGAGGATGGATGTTGTCCCAAGGTACTTCTAAGGTGAGGAACATCACCAGCCCTTGTAAATACTGGCATTGGGTTATGTAGTGGGTGAGAGATTTCATAAAATACTTTACCCTACACACACATTTACATTGAGTGAGGTTTGAACTTCTATCTAACAATGTTTTCAGACCTTTATGTTACACATTTACCACCCACACCACTGACCTTACATGGTTTAGGATTGCCAACAGGCACTTCTAAGGTGAGCGATATCTGCAGGACTGCTAAAGTAGGGCACTGAGAAGTGTACTGGGTGTAAATGGGGCCAAAATCTTTAAGGTACGAACACACACACACACACACACACACACACACACACACACACACACACACACACACACACACACACACATATATATACACACACACTTGCCAGAAATGAGATTCAAACCCCTACCTATGTAGCTATTGCTACTACTTTTATCACATGTGCCACAGAGCTTATAGGTAGACCAATCTCCAAACATACCTCTAAGGTGAGTGACATCAGCAGCTATTGTAAAGTATTCCACTTTGAAATGTACCGACTGTGTATGGACACAAATTACTTCAGCCTATAGATATACATACATACTCACATAAACAGACACACTTTTACCATTGCCAGAACTGAGATTAGAACTTCTATCTAAGTAGTGTTTTGCACTACAGTAATTACACAGTTATTGCGAGCACCAGGGAGCTTATATGTTGAAGAGATGTCCAAAGGTATCTTTGAAGGTGAGTGACATCAGCAGCAGTGCTAAAGGAGGGGTAAGGGAAGTGTAGTGAGTGTGAATGGCCTCAAAATCATGTTTTGACAAAGACACACTCACTTGCTCATACAAACACACATTTTCACAGTTGCCAGGATTAGAATTCCTACCTAACCAATCTGCTACACTATAGTATTACACAGTTATCACAAGCGCCACAGAGCTTATATGTTGATGAGCTGTCCAAAGGTATCTTTGAAGGTGAGTGACATTAGCAGCAGTGCTAAAGGAGGGGTAAGGGAAGTGTAGTGAGTGTGAATGGACTCAAAATTGTGTCTCTACAAAGACACACACACTTTCCTACACAATAACACACACATTTTCACTGTTGCCAGGACCAGGATTAGAGCTCTTACCTAACTAGTTTGCTATACTATAGTATTACGCAGTTATCAGGAGTGCCACAGGGCTTATAGGGTTACAAGCTGCCCAAAGGGTTATTTCAGGGTGACTGACATCAGCAGGAGTGCTAAAGTAGGGCAATAGGAAATGTAATGAGTGTGAATGGGCTTCATCTAGAAACACACACACACCCACACACAACTTTACATTTGACAGGACTGAGATTACAAATGCTACATGAATACTTATTTGTCAGTTATCAAAAGCACCACTGAGACTATAGGGCTGAGGGCTAACAAAAGAAATTTCTACAGTGAATGACATCAGCATATCATGTGATGTAGGCCAATGGGATGTGTACTGGGTGGGAAAGGCCTCATAATGGGATTTTCACTGTCGCTGTTTGTCTCTCTCTTCCCCAAATCTCTGTGTGTGTATGTTTGACATATTATATTATGTTGGCCTTAGATATGTGTGAGTATTCCTATCCAGTATATGTGTGTGTGTGTGTGTGTGTGTGTGTGTGTGTGTGTGTGTGTGTGTGTGTGTGTGTGTGTGTGTGTGTGTGTGTGTGTTTGTGTGTGTGTGTGTGTGAAGTATAAATGGTGTACAGTTTTGTGTGTGTGCACAGACATCCGCGAATAACAGATATCTATAGTCCACTGTGTTGTCAGGCACGGGCTTCATTTCTCTAAGTGTAGGAGCATGCCCAGTATGACCATCTATACTGAGTGTGTGCATCCATTCCAGGTAGAGTTGTACTCCAGTTCAGGGTTTTGTGTGCTACAGCTATACCTAGCAACCTGTTTCTGCAGGAGATCTATAGGTAGGTTGCCAATATGGAGACACAATGGGCGTAACATATGGGGGATGCTGTAATTATTGCTGTCTGTGCTGCTTGTGTAACATGGTTGGATGTAGCATAGATTTTCTGACATATGTACTGTTTAACACTGTGATGTATCATGTCATCAACTACTGACAGATATCATTCTTTGCTTACAGTTATTTACCAGGGAAATACAAGATGAATGAAGCTGAGACCAATATTCTGAGGCAGATACTACACATTCTGGCACACTCCTGCCATTGTGGGAGGGTAGCTACAGACAATAGACTGCTGGTTCTGTGTAAATGGTCCAACACCTTGTTAGTATGCTGGATGGGGATCCCATACTTGTGCTTTTCTCAACTTAACAGAATGGTCATATCCTGCTGGGGCCATACCTCCCAGCTGTACAGATACACCCAGATTATCCAGAGGCAGAACTCATATATCTGATAAGTTTACCTTCACATTATGGTTTACAAGCAGTTTTGTGGCTATTCATTCGTGGGTTTGCAGTCAGGGGGTAGTATGGGCAGACTTCACACACTCCATTACATCCATGTTTCTACACCCCCCTCCGTTATTCTCTCCTCTTCCTAACATTATGAAAGCAATATCTCAGAGGTATCCCTATAGTTGGGCTTTTATCCCAGTAGTATTTATGGCCTGGTCCACAGTTCTTGCAGTAGGACATGGGGAGGCATGCTACTGGTATTTGTCAGCATAACCTTGCATTTGTTTTCTGTTTACTGTGTTAGGTTGTTAGGACCCCCTGACATTCTGTACATTGGCACTATGGGTGAGGCATGGACCTTTGCCAGAGGACTGTAGCCCATTTGAAAGTGCTGCAGGCCATCTGTAGCAGGCCAGTGCATTCTGTCACTCATACATTCCCAGGCTGCAAGCCAGTGGATTACCCTGGGGTGACAGTGGTAAGTGGTTGAAGTGTTCCTGTCAATCCTTCCTGGTCATACTGATCCACGAGTCTGGATGTGAGGAGGTTGCTGCTTACAGCTAGGGACACACCTGCATGGGACACCTATTCAGTATGCAACATCATGTATGTATTCCCGTACAGAGATGGGTTCATGCTGTACTCATTCCCTACAGCAAGGATATGACCTGTGATAAACCTGTGGCTGATGGTGGGGTGAGCTGGGTGCATGTGTGATATGGAAGCTACTGGCACCTGACTCAAAGATATATCTGGGACATTCCCTTCATGCTGCCTTGTATGTAGACATGGGCAGCCTGTCATTACTTTATAACTGTGCCTTTTGTGGTCTGCCAGTGATTGGCCAGACTACCAGTATTCCATACTAGAGGGACAACTAATGTGATGGACAACCTCTATGTATACTTCCAAAGTTGTGTGCAGTTGACAGTTATTTTATATGCACTCTGTGTAGAGTACTTCCACCTGTGTACTGTTTCTATGTATGAGCCCCCGTTCATGGCATGTCCAGCTTTCCAACAGTGACAGATATTGACATCTGGACAGTGAGTATGTGCAACTGCTGACATGGGTGTAGCTGAGAAGCAGTGTGGTTGGCACTGCAGTTGTTGGAACATGGCCCTGTCGACCACAGTACTGTGCCTAGACCACTGAGACACAACCATCCAGGCCTACATGCTGACCACTTCCAGGCAATATTAAACACACAACAAACTTACCACATTGACCCCCGCATATTGTACACATGCAACAATCTATCATGTAGATTTGGACAGCTCTGACAATCTGTCCACCAGTGATATTACTCCTCAAACTTACATGTTACTGCATTTCTACATGGGATTGTGAGGGGAGGTGCACACCTGAAGACTTTAAACATTTGCAGTGACTGTACTGTTATTTCAGTTACTCTTTTGGCATCCATTTCATATTGTATTGTGACCTATCATGCAGAAAGGAGGCATATCAGTAGAGTACACATTAGATTTTAATGGCATAAATTTCAGTTTCAGACTTCTTACCCTTCAGAACTAAAATGCAACTGCCAGACCTGTTGTAGTATGTCTGTGTTGGTCTGGTGGGGGGCTGTTCACCATTGCCATCATTTGGGGGCCTTAACCTGGCCTTTCTTTATGGTTATCTACACCTGTCCTGCTGGGTGAGGCTGGTGGTGGGTATGTAACCCTCATTGACATCCATGTGTGACCTATTGACACCCACAGTTATTTGGGCCATCATATGTACTGCAGTGGGAGATGTCACCTTGTGTACTACTGCCTAGTATGTTGACACCAGTATTTGTTATGGATTTCCTGCTGTCCCATATAGCTGTCAGCTGTCTGCTGCTATCCCATTCAGCCACCCAATTTCCTTGCATGCTTGCATCCATACCATACATACAACTATCAGAACATACTACTCCATTCAGTAATTAATAGGAAGGATGACTTACCTTGTTGCTGGGCCAGTATTGAGGACAGTGCTGGACAGATGACTATGCATGTAGTACACTCCCTATACATGGTAAAGCACAGGTAGTGTCATGTTTGGCATCCATTTTACTTGTATGTGTGAATCTGAGAGAGGTGTCAGTCCCTGGGTCCCTACAATGTCAGTGTGTGTGCTATGCATTGCCTCTTTACTAAGGACAGGGCATACTGGGCACACCTCCGTCTCCCTACAAGAGCAGGCTCAGGAAGTTTCTCCGCCGAGTCCCTTTGTGCCTGTGGTGGCCTTGGCAATGATGGGGGTGGCTGTGTGGCCCCTCCCCATGCTGGTCTTGCTGCAGCTGTTTCCGCAGGATCATATTGTGTAGCATGGCATATACTACGAACATTTGTCCACATTTAGCTGGGGAGTACTGCAAGGCTCCACTGGATATGTGAAGGCAGCAGAACTGTGACTTGAGCATCCCAAACACACACTCTACAATGATCCTGGTTTGTGCGTGTGCCTCATTATGGCATTCTTGTTTGGGTGTGTGTGTATTTCTGATGGGCATCATCAGCCATGGCTCTAGTGCATAGCCAGCAGTCCCCACTAGATAGCCATATGGGATGTCCCCCCCTGGCAAACCCCTGATACAGCTGTGAGGAATGCCAGATGTGGGAGTTGTGATAGCTTCGAGGGCTGCCAGCACACACATTCATGATAATGCTCTGGGCATCACACACAACCTGGCAGTTGATGGAGGAGAATCCCTTGCGTTTTATGTAGACCCTACCCCACTCGCTGGGTGGTGCTTTGATGAGGCTGTGCATGCAGTCTATAGCACCAGCTACCTCAGGGTATTCTGCTATATGGTGGAAGAGACGCATACTTCTGGTCAATGCCTTACGGGTGTTGGGAAAATATATGTGCTCATTAGCATGTGGTGTCATGGCATCCAGGAACTGGTGGAGTACCTCGGATGCTGATGCCTGTGAGACCCCCATGATATTCCCAGTTGGTCTTTGGAAGGTACCTGTGGCTAGTATTCTTAAGCCTACACATACCTTGGTATCCACTGGGATGGGTTCCCCTCTGTTGGTTCTGTGTGTGAGGCGGGGATGGCACAGCTGGATGATTTGCTGCAGAATGTCCCTGTCTACCTAATAGTGCTCCACTTTCTCCAGCTCAGGTAGCTCCTGGTAGGTTACCCTGGGTCTGTACACTCTTCTCATCCTCCTCTCTGTGGGTTGGTTGTCAGCATTCTCCTCCTCGCCACCATCAGTCTCTAGCACATATTGATGGAGTAAAGCAGCAGCAGCCTCTAATATTTTTAGTTAGTTTTGGCAGTTAAAAATCCCCCATCTGTGTATACCGATGGTGTAGAGTTTGTGGGGATAAAAACAGTTTGAAAGGTGTTTGCATAGTTTATAGTAGTGTGCTGGACTGCTGCATGTGTAATTGGCTGATTCTGATACATTCCACCTGCCAGATATGCTAGTTCTCCTTAATTGCGTTCCTACTGCTGTTTTCCCTTTCTACTTCCTCCCTATTTAAGCCCCAAGATGCGCCATGCATACCCAGTGCTGAAATGTAAACATTGCTGCCATATCATCTTTGTTTTTTTCTGTTTATGTTTAAAACCCAGTGCGTGGCGCTCACACCCATTTAGGCTATGTATACAGTGCTTAGGCACATCTGACACACACCCTTCCTTAACTGTGCTTAGCTAAGGGCAAACATGGGCTACAGAGCTCCAAATGAGCTTACAGCAAGCATGACACACCCCCTTATGAAGTCATCCAGCTCTTAGACTTGTACTGTTGTATTGCTGCACGTACACAGTTAGGTACAAGCTGACACTTTGAAGAAATATGTGATTCAGTGTAACTCCCCTCATTTGCATACCCCAGTGTGTAGGTCATTAGTTACTGCACTAAAACGGACCCTTTCCCCTTGACAACCAGTGCTCCCTGGTATTGTTTACATTCTGCATGCCATAGACTATAATGGCAAAATGCAGATTTAATTTAAAATTGAGTTTTCCCATTTTTTTATTTTATTTTCGGCACGATCTCGTTTGCGCGCCGCTGCCCTATGATTGAACAGCCGAGATCGGCCAAAAAAAAGTTTAATTTTCATAATAATTAATCAATTTTTAATGCCAATGGCCTTATATTTGGCCATTGGCATGTCTAATGTACATAATACATGCTTTTTCATGAGGTATCATGCCTCTGTTTTGTCAGTTACAGAAACGTACTCAGTTATTTTCCAAATACATTTCTGCACTGACACTGTTCTAGCATGGAGACCTGGCAGCTTGATGAATCACTAAAGCACCTCATTTGCATGTTTTTCACCAGCAAATGAGGCAATTTGCATGTTTGCCAGTTTTCCATGCTGGAACAGTGTAGGGCCACTCGTGCACGTGAAAATGGCACTATCCTGAATCGCTCGGTGGCCATTTTTCATGCAAGAGCTCCTACACTGTTTCTGCATGGAATTTTCGGCTTCCTGAATCCCAGGGACATAAGAAAGAGAGTATCTGTAATCTTTGTCTATATGGCAAGCCTTGAAGCCCTTTATTTCTCTCTGTGAGGAATCTCTGGACCTCCTCTAACTGCAGGGTAAGAAATGTCTCTTCCTATGTAAATTATAGCTGGAAATCACTACTTTTTTCAAAAAGCTCAGCTCATCTGTTTTTACAGCAAAAAATTTAGCTGTCACACACAATCAATTGTATGTGATACCTGCTTCTACACCTTAATCTGGCCAGCATAAGCTGTTCATTTTTTTCCATTTTTTTTTTCTTTGTTGGGTCTTTTCTAACTGTTAATATGGTTAATCCACATGTGTATAAATTCTTCAATGCTTGGCATGTTTTTGCATGTGCATGGTCAGTCAATCATATCATTGCTTTTGACTAAATCCATATGCAGTAGCTTCAGTACTAAGAAAATAGTTTAGGTTTTATGTGTGACATGTCTGTCAGAGATTTCAGTCCTCTTATTGCTTAAAAGATATTCGTTATGCTTTTGTGCAGAGCATAACATAAACTTGCCCTGAAGTCATATTTAAGTATTAAATCCATGCCTAGTTATAAGGTTTGTCCTAGGAACTGAGTCCAGCAAAGCAAGCAGCAATTAGAAAAGTTAGAAGAGTCATGATTCATTAAGCAAGAGTATAGAAAAGGACATTCAAAATCTTCATGAAGCCAAGGTGATTTTATTGGCTCAGCCTACTGGGAAAAGGAGACCCTAATTAAAAGAATTCTGTTCTGAATTAAGCAGTCTGACATGTGGTAAATGTCAGCTCCTGTGAAGTGTTCTGAATTAAAGTCAATATGTCTTTTTCATTTAAAGGAAATTAGAAGTACACTAATAAACATTAACAACTTAATCTGTCTCCACAACTCCAAATGATCATCTGCCTTTTTGTAACATCACTAGCCACATAGCCCTGCTCCTGATAATACTTAACTGTATTATAGCCTTGGCTTTTAAATGGAAGCACACTCATGCTTGCCTCGCTTTTCTAAAAGCACATTTTTTGCATTGCCTTTTAAATGAATATTAGTCGACAGTTTACTTGTGATGTCTGAGTCAAGATGAGCCAAATATTTCAGATGAAAGAGCCAGGGCAGCTCAAAGGGGGATATTATTATTAATAAAGCTGTAATCTAGGTCATGACATATTAAATTCAGGAACAGTGCTAAATTCATTAAAGCTGTTTCTAAAAGTCGTACATCTTCAATGTAGTGTTATAAATGAACAATTCACTTTGAAAGAGATGTTGTCAGATCATTGCAGCAGTGTTTGACAGCTGGCAGTATTTACTGCAGAATACTTCAGTAATGTTATCTTACTAGAGACTATTCTAACTACCAGCACTTAAAAGCAAAGGCCATCTACTTTAGATATAACAAGCTGTAGAAGCATAAAAGCAAGAATGGTGCAAATCTTTTTTTTTTTTTCTGTCTGTAGACTGCTGCAAGGCGATGTGATACAGTGAGTAACAGACTGTCTATCAGCATTATGTTTTGGACAGAGTTCATGTACTATGGTATCAAATCCACTAAGAATGCTCTCTCGAAGCATGTTCTGGACACCAATGACCAACATATCTTCAGGTTTCAAGTGATACAAGTCAACACACCTAGTATTAGAGGTGGGGATATAAGAAATTATACAGAGAGAGTGGAAATTAAGTGGATTATTAGGTTAAGGGCTGTAAAAAATAGGAAGTTAAAAGTTAAGTATCAGATAAAATTAAATTATATATTCCTATACCAGTGTTTTAATATTATTTATTTTTATATAATGAGATAGGGTGCTTTTGAACAGAAGTTTTATATAGAATTTGTATGTAATGGATGTTTTGTATGTAGTGGATGCTGTTTAATTGCACATATCGCTTATTGTTTCGCACATAATGTTCATGAATTTTAATATATTTTAGTATTGTGAGATATTTATTATATACTATATATGTATAAAGTTTTTGTTAATGAAAGGTTAGGTATTATGCCATCATAATGCTTTGATAAGCTTTTTAAGGGTATAAGTATTGTTTTGAATGCAGGATATGATGTCATAACTGATGCTACAAGGATGTATATCAACTGCCTTTTGTTAGTGAGTGCTTTTTGGTCTAAAGAAGACCAAATGGGTGAAAGCGCTTACCTAATTTTTGTTTGTTGCACAAATAAACTTATTGGACATTTTGGAGTCTTTTGCATGGATATTTTGGACTTTCTAGCTGATACAGCTGACACCATCTGTTCTGTGTACTTCGTATATGTGGGTACATTTGGACAGCCCTGGTCTGCTCTTATGCTTTTTGACTTTGTGTTTATCCATCTGTTTTTGCGATAGGAGTGTTTATTTCCTGGATGCATTCTTTACTTGTTTATTCTATCTTTTTTTTTTTTTTTTTTTTTTAACAAATGTTGACTTTGAATTTTAAGATTTTTCCTGTTTATAATGACTTGTTGAGGGGCATAGCACTGTTCCAACTATCTCCAGATGATAAAAAATTCTTTCATTCATTGTAATTTGATTGTAAGTACAGCACGATTCAAGAAAGCAGTTAGTGACTGCTTCCCATAGTTGATCCCTCCTTCTTTTAATTTTATCCCCCGGGCCTATCCTACCATCCTCGGTTATGAATGCCTTCCTGCCATTCTCAGAAGGCAGTGCTCCTTCAGACACACACACACACACACACACACACACACACACACACACACACACACACACACACACACACACACACACACACACACACACACACACACACACACACACATATTTCATCTTTCAGATGAGACATTAAACCAAGATCCCATCTGCTTGAGTTGTTGGTAGCTCAGATGAATGTAAAAGATCACATCACAGTTATGGAAAAGAATAGGAGAAGTTCCCTGATTCCCACAACAAATTTCTCCTAGCAGTAGAAATACCACGTCGGGTCTCCTCTGAAAATAAATCACTAGTCTAGGGGGAGAACCCATTCAACAAAAGATATCTATCTGTCTATCTATCTATCTATCTATCTATCTATCTATCTATCTGTCTATCTATATATCTGTCTATCTGTCTATCTATCCATCCATCCATCCATCCATCTATCCATCCATCCATCCATCCATCTTTCTATTTATCTTTCTATCTATCTTTCTATCTATATATACACATACACATGTTGTTGTTGTGTCTTTCGGCTTATCCCGGCTAGGGGTCGCCACAGCGGAACTCCAGTCCGCTAATGTTTGGTAGTGGATTTTTACGTGCCAAGTTACCAGCCCTGATGTACAACCTTCAATGAAGGCATGCCCATTCACGCATGTCTCCACACAGAAGACGCTCTAGCTGAAAATCGAACGGGACAACGTCTTGCTGTGAGGCAACAACGCTACCGCAGCACCACTACCGCGAAGTATATATACACATACACATATATACTATTAATTAGGTTGCTCAGATGTCTTCCTTTGTGCAGAGAGCTGATGCACATTTATCTTGGTTACAAAAACAATTACTTACTTACTGCTATTTTCTGAAAGAAAAAGCATACAATTTAAAACTGATGTTTCTCTCTGGGTTATTTCTAAAGAAGGCCCTTTGTCAAAATATCATTTTTAACTTTAATTTTCTAGTCACACAGCTCATTTACAATGTAATATTAGCTTTTTTTAAACCCAACACTGAAGAAGCAATTTTTGTTGCTGTTACAGGTCGATGATCTGTCTATATTCTAGTGATTTCTGCATTTCCCATATTCCTGAACCACTGACAAAGCACTTTTTGTTGGTGTTACAGGTTGATGACCTGTCTATATTCTAGTAATTTCTGTTTTCCATACTCCTGCAGCACAGACAAAGCACTTTTTCTTGCTGTTACAAGTTGATGACCTGTCTATATTCTAGTAATTTCTGTGTTTCTCATATTCCTGCACCACTGACAAAGCACTTTTTGTTGCTGTTACAGGTGGATGACCTATCTATATTCTAATAATTTCTGTGTTTCCCATACTCCTGCACCACTGATGAAGCACGTTTTTGTTGCTGTTACACATCGATGACCTGTCTATATTCTAGTAATTTATGTGTTCCCCATACTCCTGCATCACTGATGAAGCACTTTTTGTTGCTGTTACAGGTGGATGACCTGTCTATATTCTAGTAATTTCTGTGTTCCCCATACTCCTGCACCACTGATGAAGCACTTTTTGTTGCTGTTACAGTTGGATGACCTGTCTATATGCTAGTAATTTCTATGTTCCTCATACTCCTGTACCATTCTTGCAGCTGCTCAGCTCTTATAAACTCCATACCCTCCAAATCTGCTTTCAGCTGCTACTACAGTTCTTTCACCCAGACTGGAGGTACGCAAGTTTAGATAAAAACAGGGACTGAATCCAATGCATGATGATATGCTGCTTATCAACGTTTTCACCTGCCTTTTCAGCCTACTCTCGCAATACATTGCATTTGCTTTCACCATTCTCGCCTTTGCTGATTTTATTTATGAATTTATCTTTTCACCTTTAAGTATCTGTAAATGCACATGAGTTAGAGCAGTCTTAGTATGTGGGAAATGTGTTCAAGCTGGGGGCTTGGTAGCAGCAATAATTTTGAAAAAGAAATATACCTTGGCATTGGGGGGAGTGCCCCCCTTGCCCCTCCATTGACAGTCATGAAATTTTACTATATTTATAGACATTTACCCTGGCCATATGCTACTGATGTCAATAATTCCAAGTACAGGAGCTTTTATTTCACCTTATAAGCTACTAACAATATATACTGCAACATCAAGGAAATACTACTATGATCCCATGTGAAATTAGTTTATCCTTAATTTTAAAATAAATCCTACACACCCTTTATCAGTGGGAGGAAAATGATCATAAAGTAATATAGTTTTCTTACTTGTCATAAGACAAGACAATAAACAGGGAATGCATAGTGACTGAGGGAGTAACACAGCTGCCTCACTGTGGGAAACACTGAATGCCTTAATTTCTCACATGATATAAAACATTATACTGCTCCAGAGGCATAGAGAGATAATGCCCTGACTATGAACCCGATGATCCATGTTTGATTAGTGCCTCAGGCAACTGATGGAGTGACAAGGATGGATGTGCATGCCCATCCTGGGGGGAGAGTGGTACATGGGCATATTTTGATAATGATCTCTAGTGGAGGCTGGGGACATCAGCAGAGGAGATATGGTCAGTGGGTAGCAGTGGGCCCAGGCTGAGCTACTGCAGAGGCAGGGGATAAGCTGCCTGTCTGCATTGCATGTCTACCCTGGACCATACCGAAAATCCAAAAAAGGGGAGGGATAGAAACAGGGAAGGTCCAAGTAAGACCCCCCCCCCCGACAGAAGCTCAGATGTGCCAATTCTCATTGTCTTCAGTCTATGATTGGCCCAACAATTACTGGAGTTAAGTTTTGGGGGGCATGGAGCAGCTGAAAGACCCAGTGCAGATGGGGCATGAGGGCCTGGCCAGTAACAATGGTGTGCAAAAAGGAAGAAAACTGGATGTCTGCCTTTTCAGAACAATATTTTTGTGTCTTTCGGCTTTTCCTGGTTAGGAGTCGCCACAGCGGAACTCCGGTCCGCTAATGATTGGCAGTAGATTTTCATGCGCTGGCTTGCCAGGCCTAACGCACAACCTTCAATGAAGGAACGCCCATTCACGCATGTCGACACACAGAAGACGCTCTAACTGAGAATCGAATGGGCAACGTCTAACTGTGAGGCGACAATGCTACCGCAGCACCACCATTCATTCTTATTATTATTGAAAGATGCAGAAGTAAGCACAAATGTGCAAATATATTAATTTCCATATGGCATAAAGATGTCTGAAGCTAATAATAAAAAAATATATATATTAAAATTAAACAAAGGAGTCCTTTTGGGAAAAGAAGATAAAATTCTATCTCATTAAACTGTTACACTTCTCTCTTTATGATGATTAACAAATAACACTTCTGTTTGTTTTTATATTTAACATTTAAAGCATTGTTAACAGACACACCATGGAATTACTACATTAATAGTACAGGTTTATGTTAAATCTCTGCAGGATTTAGCATTAATTACCACTTCAAAATAAATTATTTCCAACATAACAAGTAGGAAGGGCTTATAAAGTTGTGGTTTTGCTGATAAATTCAGACAACTGAGCAAGTCTTCAATGTGTAAGTGCTTTGACTGATGGATTTCTTTGGTAAGGGTTCTGTAGTTCCTTTGGCCATACATTTGGCTCCTCCTCCCCCACTAAGCTGGAAACATAAAGCAGGAGAAAGAAACGTCTAGCAGTCTTTTACATATCCCCTCCTTAGCACATAGAATTAAAAGGCAAACTGCTGTGTTATTGCACCTTAGCTACACTTTTTTGCAACCCTAACCACTGCTTACTTTGTGTCACCTTTTGTATTTTTGTTTGTTTACTTTTCAACTAATGGCCAGCTGTTTGTGTAGAGAGGAACTGCAGGATGAGGGAAAACAACCAATATCCCATAAATTCTGGAGTGCCTGGGAAACTGATCCAAGCAACAAGTGTGCTCCAGCCATCAGCTGTGGGGCATTGCATGCTGTGAAGCTTGCAAGACCTCCTGCTGTTAAGTGTTTCTATTTTTAGTTAAAGCATTCTCCATGTCCAATGATTCAAAGCAGAGTGGTATTAGAGACCAGTTCTTATAACTGGAGGCTAATATGTATGCCTCTCTCTACAAAAATCTAAATGACAAAGTGTTACATGTTAGCTGGCAGAAAAAAAGCAGCTGTTTCTGGTAAAACCCATGCTCTTTATTATCATGTCACATCAAATGTTTTCAGTTTGCATACAGGCTTGAAATCTATCCTCATTTCTTATTTCTGTGTCTGCTGCCACAGGGGCTTACAGTGCTACGGGAAAATTAATTGAATTGTACAGTTCTGATGATTTTCAGAAAAAAACACATTCTCATCTGTAAGTTGCATCACATTATTTTAAGGGTAATGTGTTCTTAAGATGGTCTTATTTTGGCTTTACAAAGGTGGTCTCAAGTAACAATCGAGAGTATGAAGTGTCTTCCAGCTTTCTGCTCCAAAGTATGTAAAACATTTTGTAATTTAAGAAGTGACTGTAGCACCTCCAAAAACATTCTTTCAACACTCCCTGTATTACTTAGCCAACACGAGCTTTCCTACAGCAATATTTAATCAGCCTGACTTTCATTAACAACCTTGAACATTCCGGTGTGATCCACTCAGAACATGCTCCCAGCAGGAATTGAGTTACTTTTGAAAACAGACTGATAAAGTTGCCACTGACTTTTTTTTTTCTCTCCCATGCCTTGGATGTAACTATACCACTGCAGTATAGCAGGAGAAAGTGACTGGAGCACAAACGTTTTCCTCACTTCTATTTTAAAGGCTGATATTCTTCAACTAATGCTGTTCTGTTTCAGTCAAAGACTTTACTTACTTATAAATCAACACACAGTGCCATTTGGACAGCTAAGAGGATTTTTAGTTGCTAAGTAGATCTTTTGCAATTTGTTGGCACAACTGGGATAGATCATATATCTTGGACCCAAGCAGTGTAGATTTTCAGGAAATGGAATCAAAGGGAAAAGTGAGTTTCAGGATCCTGTCTAACAGCTGCATAGAATATGAACTCATTTAAGATGTGAAGAATTTATCAGCCACTATATTTCTGACATTTTTTTTCAAAATGCCCAGAAAGACACTCTAATTACAAAATTACCTTCCATCTGCTTATGGCGATTTCTTTATTTCCTCTTGAATAAATCAGATTGCTTCATATATTGATGTTACTACACTCAAAAGCACATAACTTTGCTTGTTTTTCAGTGCAAGACTCCTAAATTCGGTAACTTACCCTGAAATATAATCATAATAATAATACATGTGGTGTCCCACAAGGCTCGGTCCTGGGCCCCCTACTGTTCTGCATATACTTCTCAGAAGTACAGGCAAACACAGGAGGATTATGGCTAACCAAGTTCGCAGATGACTGCAAACTGGGAGCCATAATTGACTCTCTGGCTGACACGGACATTCTCCAAAAGGGCCTTAATGAGACGGACACCTGGTGTCAGAGTCATGGTCTCAAGCTAAATGCTAAAAAATGCATAGTCATCCTGTTTGGGAAAAACAAAACACCCATGAATTACCACAAAGGTGGCAGCCCCCTTAATACAGAAGAGGTAATAAGAGATCTGGAGACCCAGGCAGATAGTAATCTCTCCTTTGACAATCATATTGCCAAAGTAGTTAGGAAATCCTTCTATGTAGCCAATCAAATTACTAAAGGGTTCGCATCTAGAAATAAAGAGGTTATAGTGCCCCTCTACTCATCACTCATCAGACCCATCATAGAGTACAATGCCCCATTTGGGATGTACCTCACAAGACACTTCCAACAGCTGTAAAGACCACAAAAGTACCTCACCAAGAGGATTACTGGCCTCAAACATATGTCCTATGCAGCCCAACTGGAAAAACTCTAGCTGTACTTAGTCGCATATCGCTTACTCAGAGGTGATCTCTGCCTGACTTACAAAGCCATGTCCAACTCAGAATTGGTGGACATGCCCCACCTAAAGAAATCCAAGTCACTGTGAGCCACTCACTCTAGTGAGCTAAACCTCGCCACAGCAATAAATAGAACATGCTGGAGGGATATATTCCTGTCAGAGACTCCCCATGCTTTGGAACAAAATTCGTAACTACATTAGGCAGAGCCCCTCACTAACACTCTTCAAGAGAAACCTTGATGAGTGGATGGGTAACAGAAAATACACCCCTGGGATCACTTCATTGGCTCTTCTTGACAGAGGCTCAGTTAATTAATCAATGGGGTGGCGAAAGCTGACACACTCTGGCTAGGCTTATAAATGCCCTCAGGCAGATAGCCTAGGACCTACTTATGAACCTATGAGCCTATAATAATCATCATCTTCTTTCAGCTGTTCCCGATATGGGTCGCCACAGCGAATCATCTGTTTCCATTTCTTCCTGTCCTCTGCATCTTGGTCTGTCACACCAACCAGCTGCATGTTCTCTCTCACCACACCCATAAACCTTATCTTAGGCCTTCCTCTTTTCCTTTTACCTGGTAGCCTCATCCTTAGCATCTTTTTCCCCAATATACTCAGCATCCCTCCTCAGCATATGTCCAAACCAATGTAATCTTGCCTATCTGGCTTTGTCTCCAAACCTTGAACAACAAAAAGGTGCAGAGTAACACCACAAAAACCACTCAACCAGTTGCCAGAAACCAAACACAATTATTCAAAAGTAGTATTTTAATCCACACAAAGGTAAAAAAGACACAGTCAAGCGCTTCTGTCATATCAGACGTCTTCAAAACTGTGTAACACAATAAAATCACAACTTGTATAAGCGAGCACTCCCCCATTTAACACACTAATTAAATCTTAAAGTCCTACACATTGGTTTAAAAAATATAAGTCAACCTATTGACATGAATTAAATGTTAACAAATACAAATACTAGTTTTTCATAATAAAATGTATATGTAAAAAATCCCTAAAAACTATAACTTAATGGCCCTGTGTTTTAACTCAGGTTTAATACAAATGTTGTCATTAATAGCAGGGGCTACAGTGGCATTCAGACACAGTTGCCATCTCATCTCGGCCCTATCTAATTTGTTAGTCCAGTCACCCTTTCTAATGTCATAACCAATCACCCCCAATATACCAAAATAAAAGAAGTGGTTAGGGTTGATATTTATGTGCCTAAAAAGTGCATTATTTTCATCACGTTTCTTTATACTATATAAATACTTGTAGATTCTTCTACAAAACCTCCTTTCCATCTTTCCTATGTAAAAATCATAACAACCCTGACAAACAGCTATATATACCACTCCACAAGTATTACAAGATCCTGTGGCTAACCTCACCTCAAGGTCATTAAAACTAATCCTAACAGTGGGAGTTGAAATAATGTGTTTATAATACTCACATGCCCCCATATTTTGTAGTTCCCTTCATATTCTTGGAATTGGTGTCAATAGGGTGTTCTAACAAACTCTTCAAATTTCTATTTGTCCTATAGGAAAAAATAGGTTCATCACCTAATACAGCCAACAATTCAGGGTTAACCTTAAATATTACCCAATTTTTCTTTATTATCTCTCTAACATGATGAGAGGTTAAATCCATAGAATATGAGAAATCATTCATTGGTTGGTGGTTTGATTCAACTTCCTTATTCTGATTAACGCCAAGTAGTGGTTGGTATCTGTTGCCCCGTTCACTAGTAACTTGGTCACTAATAGTTGCTACAAAATCCAATGGTTATCCCATAGCTACAAACATATTGGTCAGTTTGTCCATCTTTACCTTTACTGTATCAAAGTCAGAACAGCTTCTTGCTATATGGACCAACTGACCTTTCACTATGTTCCTCTTAAGAAAGTGAGGGTGACTACTCTGAAATTCAAGGTAGTCATTTGAAATGGTGGGTTTTCGATAAACACAAGACTGGAAGCACTTTTTACTTGAATCCTTCCAAAGACAAACATCCAAATAGTTAATCCTAGAGTCGCCCCTCTTCCCAGTAAACTTAAAATAGTTCATAGGTTAGTACTAAGCTAACTGCCCTTGTGAGCCATTTTAAGCCTAGTCAATTATCCCTTGTGAGACTCAAACCCTGCACCTTGTGTTTGTAAGGCAAACACCTTAACCATTAGGCCACCCTCCCAACCCTGCACCTTGTGTTTGTAAGGCAAACACCTTAACCATTAGGCCACCCTCCCAACCCTTAATCACAAATCCCATTCAAAAAGTTTAGGAAGCTGGTGTGTTTGTCCCCTACCTTCCATAAAATAAAAAGGTCATCCAAGAACTTTAGGTACAACACCCAAACATTCTTGAATGAACTGTTCATAATATACTCACACTCCCATCTGTACATAACTAAGTTTGCAAACAGTGGAGCACAACTACTACCCATTGCTATACCGTTTGTCTGACAGAAAAATTCACCATTAAAACTAAAAAAGTTTAGTCAAAATAACTCCATTAATACCATAATGAAGTTTACCAGAGAGTTCCCCAAATTAGTTTTTTCAACCAACACCTTGTGAAAGTAGTCAAGTCCTATATTGTGAGGTATAGATGTAATTAAATCGACATCGATAGTAGAAAAACTAACATCCTCACTATAGAAGTCTTCCTTAATCCCCCCCAAAAAGTCACAAGAGTCCACTAACGTGTGGCCAATATGGACTAAAGATTTCCTAACCACCTGGTCAAGAAAGACTCCTAGTGAATATGTAATGCTATTTTGACAAGATATTATTAGCCGGTAAGGAGGGTCATGTATATTTTTATGGGTCATAAGAATACCAAAGACCACCGGGATAGTTGAATGTTCATTGTACAAAAAATGGTATGTCTTTCATTTATTACCCTCTGAAACAAGGAGCCTCCGAGTGTCATTTTGATTTTCCTATAAGAAATGTTTATTTCATTTCTAGAGACACACTGGTATTTATTTTCATTTGGTAACATAGCAAAAACTTTGTTGTTATAGTCTTCAATGTTAACAATAGCCATCCACCCACCCTTATCTGGCTTCATAAATCTCAAACTAGGGTTACTTCTTAGTTCCCCAAGTAGTTTGTCTCCAAACCTTCCAACCTGGGCTGATCCTCTAATATACTTATTCCTAATCCTGTCCACCCTTGTCACACCCAGTGCAAATCTTAACATCTTTAGCTCTGCCACATCCAGCTCTAACTCCTGCCTTTTTGTCAATGCCACTGTCTCCAACCCATATAACATAGCTGGTCTCATTACCCTCTTGTAGACCTTCCCTTTCATTCTTACTGGTAATCGTCTGTCACAAATCACTCCTGACACTCTTCTCCAGCCACTCAATCCTGCCTGTACTCTCTTCTTCACCTCTCTTCCACACTCACCATTACTCTGAACTACTGATCCCAAGTATTTAAACTCATCCATCTTCGACACCTCTACTCCTTGCACCCTCACCATTCCTCTATCCTCCCTCTCATTCACACACATATATTCTGTCTTAGTCTTGCTGACCTTCATTCCTCTTCTCTCTAGAGCATATCTCCATCTCTCCAGGGTCTCCTGCACTTGTTCCCTACTCTCACTACAGGTCACAATGTCATCTGCAAACATCATAGTCCATGGGGACTCCTGTATGATCTCGTCTGTCAACCTGTCCATCACCATTGCAAATAAGAAAGGGCTCAGAGCTGATCCTTGATGTAATCCCACCTCCACCTTAAACGCATCCGTCACTCCCACCACAGCCTTCACCGCTGTCACACTACCCTTGTACATATCCTGTACTACTCTTACATACTTCTCTGACACTCCCGACTTCCTCACACCCCAAACAAAAAAGACCATAGTGAAGAACTTCTCTAAAGCAAACTTCACACTACTCAAGACTGGTGTGGTATCCTTCAAGGCCCCTGAGCCAGAGGAAACCACAACCCAAGCTGCGGAAGCCCTTACAAATGCCTTCTATGAACACCTCCAGGACTGCATGGATCAGGCAATCCCAAATAAAACCAAGACTCTTTCCACAAAGGGCAAACGTCCAGTCTGGTGGACCCCAGCCATTAACAAACTTTACAATAAGAGGAGAAAGCTATTACATGATAGAACAAAATCCATAAAAGGGAAGTCACCCCTGATCATTATTAGTAAAAAATACGAGCACTCATAAAATCAACTAAGGCCAATTTTGAGAGAAAAATTGCCATGGATTCAAAGGACAATCATAAGGCCTTTTTCAGCTATGTTAGGAACCTGGGTGGAAACTCCCAGATATGCTCAGAATTAGTCCAAAATGATACAAAAATCACTGAACCCACAGACATTGCCAACATACTGGCAGACAGGTTCAGTGCAAACTTCACCCCCCCCCCTAAAGGAGAGATAACTATCCCAGCCGAGTGTAGCCTCCCGGACATCTCAAATGCGCAGGTGAAAGCTGCTCTCTCTAAAGCTAAAAACACAGCATCAATGGGACCGGATGGTGTCCCCGGCTGTGTGCTACATGAGCTAAATGAGGAATTAAACCCGCACATAAGGCAGCTGTTTAATCTCAGCCTTACCACAGGATATGTGCCCAAGGAGTGGCGACGGCAACTGTGGTCCCACTCCACAAAGGCGGCGCCTCACGGACCCTGGTAATTACTGCCCCATAAGCTTAACAAGTCTAGTCTGCAAAGCTATGGAGAGGATCATAATGGAGCTCATAAACAAAGATATAGGGGACTTGCAGACATTGGACCCGACCCAGTTTGGCTTTATCAAGGGAAGATCATGCCTTTTGAACTTGGTCGACTTCTTCGAAACAGTCACCAAGGCCATTGATGAGGGAAAGGCAGTCCATACAGCCTACCTTGACCTTGCAAAGGCTTTTGACACAATACCCCACTCGGGTATTGTAGAAAAACTTACCAGCTTAAATGTAAACCCATATGTCACAAGATGGGTTGCAAACTGGCTTAAGGACAGAACCCACAGGGTTAGAGTGGCTGGCGCTGTGTCAGACTCCAAGCCGGTCACAAGTGGTGTCCCACAGGGCTCGGTCCTTGGCCCCTATTGTTTGGCATCTACTTCTCAGAAGTACAGGCCAACATGGGAGGACTTTGGCTGACAAAGTTTGCAGACGACTGCAAACTGGGCCATAGTGGAAAGTGCATCGGACACGGATATCCTTCAGAAGGGACTCACGGAAACAGATAGCTGGTGCCAGAGCCATGGCCTGAAGTTAAACGCCAAAAATGTATAGTCATACCCTTCGGGAAAAACAAGGTAACCCCAAGCTACCATATAGGTGGCAATCCACTAAGCACAGAAGAGGTTATCAGGGACCTGGGGACCCAGGTTGACAGTGGCCTTTCTTTTGACACTCACATTGCTAAAGTGGTTAGAAAGACCTTCTACATTGCCCACCTGATCATGAAGGGATTCACATCCAGATCTAGTGAGGTCATTGTTCCCCTGTACTCTTCACTTATCAGACCAATGATCGAGTACAATGCCCCATTCGGGATGTATCTCACCGGACATCTGCAGCAATTGGAGAGACCCCAAAAGTTCCTCACCAAAAGGATAAAGGGACTCCAAAATCTGTCATATGCTGCCAGATTGAAGAAACTCCAGCTCTATTCAGTCGCATACCGTCTGCTCAGAGGTGACATGTGCCTGACATACAAGGCCATGTCCAACCCGAAATTAATGGACATGCTCCACCTCAAAAAATCCAAATCCACCAAAACCACTAGAGCAAGCGACTTAAACCTTAGCACGGATATAAATAGGACATGCTGGAGGGATAGATTTATCACTCAGAGACTCCCTATGCTGTGGAATAAAATCCCGGTCCATGTGAGGCAGAGCACCTCGCTGACTCTGTTCAAGAGAAATCTAGACCTGTGGATGGGAGATCGTAGGTTTACCCCGGGAATCATATCTGTGTCACTGCTGGACAGAGGCACAACAAACTAATGGGCACAGTATTTTTTCATATAAGGGGTGGCGTAAGCCACAAAAATTTGGGCTAGGCTTATAAATGCCTTGGGGCAGATACCCTAGTATAAACCTATGAACCTATGAACCTATGAACCTATACAATACCACAACTCCTCTCTAGGCACCCTGTCATATGCTTTCTCTAAGTCTACAAAAACACAATGCAAATCCTTCTGACCTTCTCTGTACTTCTCCATCAACAATCTCAGAGCAAACATTGCATCTGTAGTGCTCTTTCCTGGCATGAAACCATACTGCTGATCACTAATCATTACTTCCCTTCTTAACTTAGCTTTCACTACTCTTTCCCATAACCTCATGCTGTGACTGATTAATTTAATCCCTCTGTAGTTACTACAGCTCTGCACATTGCCCTTATTCTTAAAAATTGGTACCAAAACACTTTTTCTCCATTCCTCAGGCATCCTCTCACTTTACAAGATTTCATTAAACAATCTGGTTAAAAACTCCACTGCCATTTCACCTAAACACCTCCATACTCCCACAGGTATGTCATCTGGACCAATAGCCTTTCCATTCTTCATCCTCTTCATAGCTATCCTTGCTTCCTCCTTGCTAATCCATGCACTTCATGATTCACTATCCCCATATCATCCAACCTTCTCTCCGTCTCATTCTCTTCATTCATCAACCCCTCAAAGTACTCTTTCCATCTGCTCAACACACTCTCCTCGCTTGTGAGTATGTTTCCCTCATTATCCTTTATCACCTTTACCTACTGCACATCTTACCTAGCTTGGTCCCTCTGTCTAGTCAATCGGTACAGGTCCTTTTCTCCCTCCTTAGTGTCCAACCTTTCATACAACTCTTCATATGCCTTATCCTTAGCCTTTGTCACCTCTCTCTTTGCCATGCACCTTATCTCCTTATACTCCTGTCTACTTTCTTCATCTCTCTGACAATCCCACTTCTTCTTTGCCAACCTCTTTCTCTGTATACTCTCCTTGTAATTCCTCATTCCACCACCATGTCTCCTTGTCATCTTTCGTCTGTGCAGATGTCATACCAAGCACCTTTCTGGACATCTCCCTTACTAGCTCTGCTGTAGTTACCCAGCTATTTGATAACTCTTCACTGCCACCCAGTGCCTGTTTTAACTCTTCCCTGAACTACACCTCACAATTATCCTTTTTTAATTTCCACCATTTGATCCTTGGTGCTGCCCTCACACTCCTCCTCCTCTTCTTGATCATCAACGTCATCCTACAAACCACTGTCCTATGCTGCCTAACTACACTTTCCCCGGTTACCACTTTACAGTCTCCAATCTCCTTCAAACTGGCCCTCCTACATAAGATATAATCCACCTGTGTGCATCTTCCTCCACTCTTGTATGGCACCCTATGCTCCTCCCTCTTGTTAAAATATGCATTCACCACAGTCATGTCCATCCTTTTCACAAAATCCACTACCATCTGACCTTCTGCAATCCTTTGCTTAACACCATACCTACCCATCACTTCCTCATCCCCTCTGTTCCCTTCACCAACATGCCCACTGAAATCTGCTCCAATCACCACTCTCTCACCCTTGGGTACAGTCATCACCACTTCATCCAACTCACTCCAGAATGTTTCTTTCTCATCCATCCCACACTCAACCTGTGGAGCATATGCACTAACAACATTCATCATTACACCATCAATTTCCAACTTCATAAACGTCACTCTATCGACACACTTTTCACCTACAAAACACTCTTAACATACTGTTACTTTAGGATAACTCCTATGCCATTTCTCCTCCCATCCACACCATGATAAAACAATTTGAACCCACCTCCGATACACCTAGCCTTACTCCCCTTCCATCTGGTCTCTTGCCCACACAATATACCAACCTTTCTTCTGTCCATCATATTAGCTAGCTCTCTCCCTATACCAGTCATACTGCCAACATTCAAAGTTCTGACCCTCACTACCACAGTCCTAGCCTTTCCCCTCTCTTCCTGCCTTCAGCCATGCCTCCCCCTCTTCTCCTTCTTTAGCCAACAGTATAATAATAATAATAATAATACCCATTTATTAACCAGGTAGTCCCACTGGACACACAGTCCATTTACAAGAGAGAACCTGGAGCAATGTCTGGTTAATTGGCTTGCTCAAGGTCACATGATATGCAAATGAGGGCTGAAGGGATCAAACACTGTACGATAGGAACTACCTTACCTACTTACAATACAAAGAAATAGAGTAGGCTATAGCATTATTAATGGATATAGTGCCTCAATGTTCTAATATTTACATATTCTGAAAAAAAAAAATATATATATATAGATATATATATATATATATATATATATATATATATCAGTAATCTGAAACAAGGCTACCTCCCCATTTTCCTTACATGTTGCTGACCAAGTAGATTCCTAAATGGGTCAACAGATGTCTTGAAGGGAATATATACTGTTTTAAAAACAACCAAAATTAGTCTTAAAAAAGACTAAAAACCAGAAGAAACAACACGAATTCCCCATGAATCTATTTAATGTAGAAATCAGTCTTAGCGCCTCGGCCACAACAGCTTTCCAAGAGTACAAAGATAATAATGTACATACACTCCCTTTTATACCTAACACAATTAATTAACCAAAAATTATCCGCTTAATTAATCAATTTAAATCCAAATTTAAAATAACAAGACATAAAAAACTAACAAAATAAATGCATACAATACATATAATACAACAATATACATTAATGTAAACATCTCCAATTGACTTCTTTATTAAGACCCATCTGTGACAACGTATAATATTTCAGTATGAAAATAGTTTCTTTATATAATAAAATATTCTTCAATAATTTATTATCCCCTTTTTTAACAAAAACTTGTTCCAAAATAGTTCCCTCCAATAAATTAACATTGCAATTTTGTCTCTCCACAAAATGCAATGCTACCGGACTTTCTAATGCTCCCCTTTTAATATCACGAATATGCTCCTGCAACTTTACTTTAAACTTTCTTTTTGTTTCACCAGTATAAAAAAGGTTGCAGGGGCACCTGAGACAATAAATAACCCCAGAGGTATGACATGAAAAACAATTCTTTGTTGTAAACCTTATACCATTTATTTTGGGAAAATATAGTTTAATATGAGAACATATATTGCAAGAACAACAAGGTATAGTACCATAGGTAAGCAATAAAGGACTAAATTGATTACTAGGGCAAACATAGTAAGCTTTAACTAATTTGTCCCCTAAATTCTGTCCTCTTTTATATGCAACCTTAGGTATAATAGGAATAAGTTTACACATAAATTTAACCTGTAGCAAAAATTTCCAATAATATTTAATATATTCCCAAATTTTATCACTTAATAAATTAAAAGTAGTCACAAAATAAATATCTTGTTGTTCTTTACTATTATTCTGTTGTTGCTTAATAATTCTCCTACCAGACCATATATTTTTATTTTCCGCCCCATTAACAGAATATTTATTGTCAATATTATAATCAGTACCAACATTTAATAATTTATCAATAGATTCTCTAATCAACTCAATACTGTAACCTCTTTGTAAAAACATATTAATGGAACCATTAATTTGTCTCTCTAAATCAACACCATCACTACATAATCTGGACAACCTAACTATTTCTCCATAAGGTAAAGATCTCAATGTATGAGGGGGGATGGCAGCTCGTACCAAATAGATATTGGTTGCCATCCACAAACTTACGATGTACTGTAGTAGAAATGTGACCATCTACACCTCCTGTTAAACAAATATCTAAAAAAATTTACTTTATTTCCAAATTGTAAACCATCAAATTTAATATTATACTTATTGTTATTAATATCTGAAACAAATTTAGGTAAAAAATCAAAACCTCCCTTACATAAAAAAATTAAATCATCAATATAACGAAAATAAAGTAAAACATTATGTTGAAAAAATACATTAGTATAAATATATTCTAACTCAAATATGGCCATAAATAAATTAGCATACATGGGGGCAAAAGGTGCCCCCATGGCTGTGCCTCTCAACTGATGATAAATCACTTCATTAAAACTAAAAAAATTATTAACTAAACAAAAATTTGTTAAATCCATAATGTAATGTGAAGTGGGACTATCTCCCAAAAAATAATGTAATGCTTGCATTCCATCTTTATGACCAATATTTGTGTATAGACTGACCACATCTACACTAACCCAAAACATATTTTCTGTCCACAAAATCTGAGAGATCTTATCAATAAAATCAAAAGAGTCTTTTATATAGGAATCAAGTTTTTCCACAAAAGGCAACAAGTAATTATGTATAACAATACCAACATTCTGTAAAAAATAATTGGTAGCAGCTACAATAGGATGGCCTGGAGGACTCAATAAATTCTTATGCAATTTAGGAAGACAATAGAACGTGGCCGACTGACAATTATCCACACAAAATTTCTTGTCCAAATCATTTTTGGCAAAATAAACCAATCGTATACCTCTTTCAATTAAAACAGTATACTCCTTCATAGCATTTAGATATTTAGTTTGTTCACTTATTTCATAAGTCAAGGAATCACTCAGATGTTTCATATACATCTCATAATATTGGGTATAGTGAAGTAAAACAATTTTATTGCCTTTGTCGGAGGGCTTAATAACTAAATCACGTCTATTCATAAGATTTTTCAAAGCACACCATTCATTCTTTGTCGTGTTATAACTCCAAGAACTTCTGTTACATGAATTCACAAGTTCCTGGATAGAAAAATAAACCATCTCAGAAAACTGAGTAACAGTCTGATTAGTATATGGAGGTATAAATTTACTATGAAACTTAATACCATCAGTATTTAACAAAGAATAAGCATTAGGGGAAATAGAAAAATCAACATCATCTGATAAACATGAAAAGAAACTATCTACACTATTGTCATTATCAGAACTATGAATAAGACTCTTCCCATATGTGCATTCATTCCCTTGTGCAAAAAAGCATTTTAAATATAATTTTCTAACAATCTTAAATACTTCTTGTTTAATCAAATAATACCTTGGTGTAACAGTAGGTACAAATTTTAAACCTAACTGAAGAACAGCTGCTTCTTCATTAGTTAGAACAGAACCAGATAAATTAATAACATTAGAAACAGGAAAAGAAACAGTGTCCGATATTTCAGTTCCATCTACCTTTTTAAATGTTTGTTTAACTTGTCCTTCACACGTTGGAGAACAGAAACCAGTTCCCTTTTTCTTATTTCCTCTCTTGGCATTGTCTTCATTGTAACAAAAACGTTGTTGATGTGCTACAGGATCCTGAGCGCCAGGTAAAGGGGAAATTCATGAATTTCACCCTCAGAGTCCATAGTATACTGTTTTGTTTGTACTGACAAGGGGAGGATCAGCCAGTATATGTAGTACCCCCCCCAATGTTAAGGCTTATGTAGGACAACCTTTGCTTCGAGGATGTGCTTAATGAAGGCTGATTGATTGATTGATTGATTGATTGATTGATTGATTTCAGTTTGATAACCAGGGAAGTGCACTGGGCCAAGAAGAGCCTGTTTTCAGTGGAGGTCTGAGGAGAAAATCTCCATTAACAATCATATAAACATTAAATAAAACAAACATTTCCAGAGTGCTGACAATACAGCACATTACATTGGAGTATGAAACCCATGCAAAAGATCAATGACAATTATATACACGATTAAGCAATACAATCATTTCCAGAGTGCTGACAATACAGCATATTACATTGGAGTAATAAATCCATGCAAAGAAAGAATCAGTGACAATCAGAAATACATAAAGCAGTGAAATTTTTCAGAAGGTTGAAAATACTGCATAATACTCTGGGGGTATATAAACAGTGTCAAGAAATGTTTCAGGTTTAGCTGCAAGTAGATGTATTAGACTCAGTTATAGGACCTAAATAGGATTAGGTAAGGTGCAGTAGTAGACTCTCCAGTAAGGGTGTACTGTAGGGCTGTAGTGGAGGAAG
The DNA here is from genome assembly GCF_019279795.1 of Protopterus annectens. NCBI lineage: Eukaryota > Metazoa > Chordata > Ceratodontiformes > Protopteridae > Protopterus > Protopterus annectens. The sequence continues at coordinate 752,190,440 of NC_056730.1, read as the reverse complement.
AGTAGGCTTGAGAAGAAGTAGAGTCAGCAGATAGAGAATAGAAGGGTGTGGGGGGGGTTATGTTGGATAGTGGCATGAGCATGTCCATTTAGAGGATAGATGTGAGAGCAAGAGGGATTTGAAATTGATGAGGTTAGGTGTATTGCAAAGGGAGGGAGGGAGACAGTTCCATAGTTTGGATATGGAGCAAGATAGCAGGAGGTTGCGAGGCGAATGTCATGGTTTGTAAGCTTGTAGGAGGGCTTGGTTCTCAGATCTGAGGGAGCGGGTAGAAATGTAGGGGGTTAAGGTGGTTGCAAGAGAGGGGCAGCTTGAGGATTTGTAAATGAACTTGTGAGCTGTGGTAAGTTTAAGGAATGTCAGGTAGTTGGGTAGTTCGAGCCACTGCAGAGCATGGAGAGAGTGGCAGTGGTGGGTTGAGCTTTTAGAGTTGGTAGCAAATTTGCTTATTTTATTGTAGCAGGATTTGAGTTTGGTTTGTAGGCCAAGTTGGAGATTGATTAGTAGAGGAGCACTGTAAAGTAGGGAAGGGAGAAGGTAGGAGGAAACTAGTGCTTTTCTGGTGCAGGGGGTGAGATATTGATTGTGCTTGTACAGGAGACCTAGCTTTTGGTGTGTCTTTTTGATGGAGGTTTGGATATGGGTGTCAAACTTTAGATGTTCGTCAGTGATGACACAGAGCAGTTTAGTATTTGATACAATTTTGATGGGGGTGTTATTCTGGCTGAGTACAGAGAAAGAGTTTTTGTCAATGGGGGAGTTTCTAGAGGAAGGAAATACCATTAGTTTTGTTTCATTAGCATTTAGGGCCAGGTGATTGCTTTGCATCCAGGTTTCTGTTTTGGAGAAGGCTGATTGAGTTTTTAGGAGTAGTTCAGAGGGGGAGTGTGCTGAGCAGATGATTGTTGAATCATCTGCGTACTGGATTATTGAGGTGTCAGGGATGCTACTGTGGTAATTATTGATGAAAATGTTAAAGAGTAGAGGACCTAGAGCAGAGCCTTGGGGCATGCCAGTGGGGGTGTGCAGGAAGGTAGATATTGAGGATTTCCATTATATGGCTTGTTGTCATTTGGAAAGGTAGCTAGAGAACCAGGCTATAGATGAAGCAGAGAGGTTGAGAGAGGAGAGTTGGGATACGAGTAGGGGTGGGAGATGGTGTCAAAAGCTTTGGATAGAGCTAGGAACAGTGCAGATAACAAATTTTCCTGAGTCATGAGCTTGGTTAATGGTCTTAAGAGAGGACAGGCAGGCAGTCATGGTGCTGTGGCCAGGGTGGAAGCCAAGTTGAGTGAGGCTGAGAAGGTTGTTTTGCGTTAGAAGTGACATGAGTTGTGAATGAATACATTTTTTCCAGGATTTTAGACAATGGGGAAAGGATGGCAATTAGTCTAAAATTGGTGGTGTCAGTGTTTTTCCCTCCCTTATGAAGTGTGATGATGTATGTGTGCCTCCAGATAGAAGGGACATATCCTTCTTTCACCAAAAAAAGGCACTCAATGTGAATAAACCAAAGATAAAACAAACAACTGAAGGCAGAAGAGAACAACCACAAGAAAATTAGCATAAAAGCTATTTAATCAATGCTTTCATCAAATAGACTTCTTCAGAAATACAAATGTATTAAAACTTGCAGATATATATGTACACACCCACTGAAACTTTAATTATACCAATCAATCAATTATACAATTAAAAGAATAAAAATCAGTAGTTTAAAACAGTGGTTTAAAACAAGATGACCTTTCCCTAAAATATACAACAAATTTAAAGAGCCATTTTTTGTCATCCAAGAAACATTTAATGTTGACCATATCATTTATCCCAGGTGGGCTGCCTGCCCCTAACTTCAACTGCCGCAATGTCTTCATTCCCTCCACTCTGTTTTTCATGTTGCTACCCCTTAAATCTTTATTTATAGGTTCCACAATAGAAAAAGTGAATTTCTTGTATAAAGTGCAAATAACAGAGTGCCTATATAAAGCATTATTTACATCTTTAATTTTGATGGCATAACAGTGTTCTTTAATACGCTTGTTCAGGTGTCTGGTAGTCATGCCTATATAAGGCAGAACATCCTGAACACAGAGCTATATATATACATTCTGAGTACTACAGTTAAAATCTACCAGGTACACTAATGGTGTAGTTGAGATGTTGTAAACTGACATAAGGAACTTCATGTATGTATCTATAAGTGTTGTAACTATAACACTTGTACATACCCTTAGACCTATCAGAAGAGGGTAGAGATATTTTAGTGTCATCTTTTTCTAACAAGTTCTTGATAGTGTTGACTTTCTTGTAAATGAAACATGGAGTTCTACCCAAAACTACTTGTAGATCATTATTGCCAGAAATTATTTTCCAGTTGTTGTAAATCACTGACTTAATCCTATCACTATCTACAGTCATATCTATAATACATTTAGGGGTGGTAGAAAAGGTTTCAGTAGAAGGAATAACATCCTTCTCAGATAAACCATTGTCCAAAATTGGTGTAAAATCTATTCTTCTTCTTTTCTTAACATTAGAAGCAATGTCATATAACAAAGATGATGGGTAGCCCCTGTGTAAGAACAACTCCATGATACAATCTATTTCCCTAAGGGATATAGCATCTTCACTAATCATATGAGAGACTCTAATATATTGCCACTTGGGAATACTGTGTTTCATAAACACAGGGTGGTTACTACGATAGTGTAAGTAATTATTAACATAATGTATGCATTTTCCTATAAATACCGATAGAGAATTTTTTTGTGAGAAATACTCCAACTTAGCTTTCCATCTAAATAATTCACTTGGTAACCACAATCACCCAAAGTAAATGTCAAAAAGTCACAACTTGCATTTAGTTGACCAAGGAAAATAGTATGTAATTCAACAGGCCCCTTAATTATGAAAATTAAATCATCAATTAATCTACAATAAAATAAAACTTTGGTAGCAAGATTTTTGTTAAAAATAAAATGATTATTTTCCAACAATAATTCCAACAGTAGATGTGGTTTCTTTATACACCTCCATACCCCAGTTGGAGGGATTAGAATATGTGTCTAGTTTTTTGTATAAATATACCACATGGCCAGATTCCACTGTAAAGACTTGCAATTTTTTTGTTGGAATTATTGTTGGAGAATATTTTTTTTATTTTTAACAAAAAATACTATAGGCAGCTCCGTGAGGTAGCAATGGGTGCCACGGTTGCCCCAGCTTTTGCTGGTTTAGTTGTGGGGTGATAGGAAAGGGAGATTTTACCCACCATCAATCTTGCTACAAAAGGTTTATTTTATTGTAGTGAATTATTTAGATGTAAAGCTTAGTTGGAGTATTTCTGACAAAAATTCTCTAGCAGTATTTATAGGAAAAATACATATGTTAATAATTACTTACATTATTGTAGTAACCACCCAGTGTTTATGAAACACAATATTTGCAAGGGGCAGAAGTACTATAATAGAAGAGAATAGCAAATACGGAGTGGAAAGGATAATATGAGAAAGACAGAGAGAGTGAGAGATGTGAATAGTATTGTAAAATTAATATTCTTATAAGCAGGCTAAATTGAATGTACTGGAAGAACATTTATTGGAAATAAAAAGGAAAGGTTGCTAAAGGAATATTTTCACATCTTGAAAGCCTTAAGAATGCAGTATGGAACTATTTGAGTGCAATGGCTAGGAATGTTATTGTGACATAATTGCACACAATTATGTATATAACACCATGGAAAATATACCTCTCGCAATGGTATACAATGCGTTTTATAAAATTTTAAATAAAAATAACAGTTTGAATATTCAATAGAAGTTCATAATAATTCCTATTGGGACAATAGGAGATACTGCCAGCCATGCCAGGAGAAGCAGGGCAGTGGATGTTTACATATACCAGAACAGCCAGCTGGAATTTTGTAAAGAATTATATGTCATCTGTATATCAAACTGATTTGTACAGATGCTTGTGGTGGAAAATGTATTTATAAAGTTGCTTGCATTAAAATGTATCAACAGTGTGCCCTGCTGGAAAGAAAAGAAATGTACATGTATTATTGTAACTGAATTAAATGTACATTTTTGACAGAGAATACTGGAAGAGAAGAGGTTACTCTTAAACTTCAAAAATAGGAAGAAAAGTAAACTACTGGGCCTAGGCCATAAAGAAGTTATCCCACAAATTTGAATAAAGCCAGAGGCACAACGTCTGTAAGACGTATGGTTTATTAGCTCCTCTGGGAAGACTGGAAGTGTTTTATGGTTTTATGGTTTTATGATTTCCAGCAGCTGCACCAGATCTGATCAATGTTCTTGTGCGTGTATTATTGACATGTAGGTGCTAAAATCCTGGCAACTTCTAGTGATGGGGGATAGTGTGGGAAATAGTCAGATGACCAGATGTGTGTGATGTCATTCTGTAAGCAAGAAATAATACTTAGATATTAGTAGGAGATTTGTTCTCAGTATTCTGTATTCTGTCTTGGATCTGACAACAAGAACCACTCAGTCACATCATCTTGCCTTGCTCTGTTTAGTAAGTAGGAACAGTAATTCTCTAGATCCATCAGGAAAATATGGTGAGAAAAATAGTTAAGAATTGTTTTTCTGTAACTGCATGACCCTTTCCAGCTGTGTTATTTTCAGTATTTCCTGTGACTGAAACTCTGGTGATTACTGTAAATAGATATTTAGTATTGTCTTGTTCTTTTATTATTTACTATTAAATATATTTAAACTTTTCATTGTGGCTGGTCCTTTTTGACAAAATATTTAAGCTTTGAGAGTATTTGCATATATTTATTTGGTGATAACTGTGGCCACTCGTGATTCCTTGCTGTTTGTTCAACATTACCATTTGTAGTAATATTAATTTCACTCAGTATAATTGGATAGCCTTTTAAGAGCCTTATAGTAACTGACTGGTGACAGTAAATCTATCTTATAGTCTGGGCAAAAAGAGTGGGTGATCTGTGTCAGCCTTTCCCATGTGTGTGTGTGTGTGTGTGTGTGTGTGTGTGTGTGTGTGTGTGTGTGCACGCGCATGTTTGCGTGTGTGCGTGTGTGTGTGTGTGTGTGTGTGTGTGTGTGTGTGTGTGTGTGTGTGTGTGTGTGTGTCAAAACTAAATGCAGAGTGTGTGTGTCAGCTACTTGGAGCAGGGACACGAAACACTGATTTCGCAGAGACGGTGCTAGAGGACTTGGTTTGGTAACTTGACTGAGGACTTAACTCTGCAGCTGTACCAATGGGGAGCCTTACTGGGGACCTGGGGAGAGAAAGAGAGAGGAACCCAGACCCTAGGCTGAGTGTGTTCCCTGTGTGCTCTTAAGGAAATTGTGCTTGATGCAGAGAGATCTGCATCTGGAAATACTGAGTGTATCCATTTGTATTCCAAGTGAACCTATCAGCATACTTTACTTTTAAAAACCAAAACACTAGTGACCAGAGTGGAAAAATGCCACACAGAAGAACAAACCCACTCTGTGCTGTTGCCTCAAAAAAAGTCCACAGGCATGAAATGATCCAAAGTACTGGTAAAAACACAGGTTTATTACTCAAGCCAGTCAAGGCAGTCAAATAGCATAAAAACCATGTAATCAGGTAAAACACAGCTGTAGTGTATCCAACACAGTCAAGTGCTTTCGTCCTGCTCTAGGACTTCTTCAGAACTGTGTTTGCTAAAACCCACTCCCACTATTATACTAACAATTAACTAATTAAGGTTTAAATCATATTAACCCTATAGAAACTGTTAAAAAAATATATAATAAATTTTAATGTTTCTGTGAATGGGAAGAAATGTTGTTTACTAAGCAAGGTTCTTCTCTAATTACAAAATAGTAGCCCTATGTTTCAATTCAGGTTTTATAGATACATTGTCATTAATACCTGGGGTTACCATGGCATTAGGTCTCAATTGCCACCTCATTTCTGCCCTCTCCAATTTTTTTTTCCAGTTTCCCCCCTCTTGGATTGTTACCCGTAACCTCCAGAATACCAAATAAGAAAGAATGGTTGGGATTGTTTTTAATATGCTTATATATAGCGTTATTTTCATCATGTTTTCTCACAGCATACAAGTGCTCATAGATCCTCCTTCTAAAAGTTCTTTCGGTTTTACCTATGTAAAAATATTTACATTCCTGACAAATAGTTGTATAAACCAGTCCTTTCATAGTACAGGACCCTGTTGCTAGTTTTATCTCCCTGTCCCTTACTTCCAACAATACTAAGGTTCCCACAAAAATGTATCTACAATATTCACATATTCCACATCTAGTTGTCCCTCTCACATTGCTCTTAACATTAATGGGGTGTTCCAATAGAAATTTTAAATTGTAGTTAATTTTAAAAACAAATGTTGGTTCTTTTCCTACTATGCCTAATATTTCCTCGTTCCCTTTGAACAACACCCAATTTTTCTTGACAATGTCCCTAATCTTACTACTTGTTTCTCCATAAGTCACCACCATGGATTGAGTATAATCTTTCCTTATGTTAGTTTCATTCTCCTTCACTAAATAGGATCCCAGCAGGGGTTTATACCTACTGCCCCACTCACTAATAACTTGCTCACAAATGAGTAGTACAAATTCTAATGGGTAACCTCTTTCAGAGAATAATTTTACTAGTGTGCCCATTTCTCTCTTTGCGATATCAATGTTAGAACACATTCTTGCTACCCGGACCATTTGACCCTTTGCTATATTTCTTTTTCTGTATAGCGGGTGACTACTTTTAAATTCTAAGTAATCATTTGAAAAAGTAGGTTTTCTATAAATTTGTGATTCAAATCATCACAGCATGTGAGCTGACAGGCTCAAGCACTTCCTGGTATTTTATTTAACTAAAACTTGTACCTTGAATGTTTGCAGCTGAAGAAGTTTGATTTTATTAAAGGAAAAGTGCTTTATGCACTTTAAACTACTGGTTGCTTTCGGAAGCCATTTTTTTCTGTTTTAGTAGTTTATTTTGTGTTTTTTCAGCTTCAAGTGAATGTTTATGCTGGTTTCCTGTGGAAAATTTGAATGTCCATTGCTTTATCCTGCTGTGATGCTTTCTGAGATAGATTTTCTACATTGAATTCTTCACTTCGCAGGCACTGCATAACATCAGTTTCTGTTTCTTTAACTTCTCCATTACTAATCTTCTTTTCTAGTTTTCCTCTTAGTCTTCTTATTTTTTGCAATATAAAGTTTTCCATGGCTGGATTCCATTGCCTGTATTTCTCTTCAAATATCTTTGGTGCTGCTCTTTTTGTATTGATTAGATTTGCTTTCTCCTTTGCATAAATATTACACCATATTAAATCTCTTTTTTTCTTTCCCATGTCCATATTTCTTCTTCAGATGTCTCCTGATCTTCCTGTTTCTCCTTACTTTGGGGACTCATTCCATCATGCCATCATGTAACCTGTGTTAGACTTTCTACACCAAACCCTTCCCTTCACAGCCATTCTAGAACTTCAGCTTCTATTTTTTAACTTCTACTTTACTAATCTTCTTTTCTACATTCCCTCTTTGTTATATTATTTTTTTATTGTGAAACTTTCCATATATGGATGCCTTTGCCTGTATTTCTCTTTGAATAGCTTTGGGGCTGCCTTTTTATGTATTGATTAATTTGGCTATCGAATTTGCATAAATATTGCACCATATCAAATCTCTCTTTCTTTCCCATGTCTATATTTCTTTTTTATACTTTTCAAAAATATCTAGCTTTAGTTGTTTATATTTTTGCACTTCCTCAGATGCTTCTTTTTCCAAACAGATCAAACATTCTTGGTCTGTATAATGTTTTTCACATATCTGTTGTATTAGTAAACACAAATTTTTATTTGATGCTTTTGACAGTTTTTCTTGTGGAAGTATTTTTCTTTCCTGCAATTTCTCTCTTAATCTTTTTGTATAGATTGTGTCTGGAAATTTTGGGCTTTTTGCATAATAGTAACAATACATAATTTATTTCTTATCCTCAGTAGTCCACTCTATCGTTTTTATGGCTGTTCTTTGACCTATCAGTTTTTGTGATTTTTGTTGACTACTACTTCCTTCTACAATGGGGGAGGGGGGGCATCCTCCCCCTGGGCCTGGCCTGACCCCATTGTAGGAATGTGTCCCTATTTTGAGGATTCTACACTGTCATTTTTTTCCAGTCCTGGCACCAGTGCACCTACCATGATTGGGCAGTTTTTGTATCCTGGGTCTTGTGCACCCAGCTATCTTTTTTAATTGTTGACCTATTTCTGTTCATGATATATGCTATACAAATTACAGTCTAGATATCAGTGTTGTCTTGGCGAGATTTTGTGAAAAACAGGGCCAACCTTATGAAGGTACTCACCAAGACTTGAGAATGATTTCACTTTCAGCCATACTACTGACTTATCATCTCTCCATTCAGAATTCTTATGGGTTGACATGCTGTTGGTAATAGAGTTAAGGTGGCATTGGCAGCCATGGAGCCCAATGCCCCGAGTACTAGTTTTTCTAGAGAAACTGGAATTGCTAAAATCTGTGTAATATGTAGTCTTAGCCTCAAAATCCTGTCTGGAGGAATAAAGGCCAAGGTTTGAGTTGTATCCAGAAGTGGTCCTATGAAGTCTATGTTCTGAAATGGTTGTAGCTGAGATTTTTGCAAGTTGATGGTTATGCCCAAAGTAGGAGCTATTTGTAACAGATAGTCCCTGGCTTGGATGAGTAGATGGCTAGTTGGAGCAGTTAGGAGCCAGTCGTCTAGGTAAGGAAATACATGGAATCCTCACAGTTTTAGATGAGCTGCAACTACTGCCATGAATTTGGTGAACACCCTGGGGGCTGCGGTGAGACCAAAGGGAAGCACTATGAATTGAAAATAGCTGGCTTCTAGCCTGAAGTGTAGATACATTCTGGAGCATCTATCCATCCTGATGTGGTAGCACGCATCCTTCAGGTCTATTGAGCACATCCTGTCATCCATTTTCAAAAAAGGTAGAATGGATTGGACCATGACCATCCTGAACTTTGAGTTTTTTTACTGATTTGATCAGAGATGTCAGATCCAAGTTGGGCCTGAGGTCCCCTGTCTTTTTTGGTACTAAAAAGAATCCTGAGTAAATGCCTGATCTGAGTTTATCTGAAGGGACCTTCTGGATGACTGTTTTTTGGAGCAGCTTTGAAATCTCCAACTCTACTGCCTGTCTCAGACTGGGTGGAAGAGCAGGGAGAGAGCTCTTTGGTTTGGGGAGTTTTAAAACTGGAATGGAGTATCTTCAGGATATGATCCTTTGCACCCACTGGTCATTTTTGATGGCTAGCCAGGCTTCCGGGAGCAAGGATAAGTACTCCCCAACTGCCTCCAGAGAAGGACAGTTAGGCAACCTTTCAGAAGAGCTGAAAGGGTCTGTCCAAGAAAGAATCTCGAGCCCCTTAACTTTGCAGACCCACTCTGCTGTGTAGGTAGTGTCTACCATTATAACTGTTTCTTCATCTGCCTCTGGGGGAATATTCTCCCTGAGAATCCTGAAAAGTACTCTGAGATATCTTGAACCACAGTCCTCCCCCTGCAGATTCCTGGAGGAGGATCTTTGGTGGGTAGAAAAACGTATTCTGATGGCAGACAAGGTCTTTCCATCTTTCTTACTATGGGAGAGTGTGTCTCTAACAGTGGGCCCAAACAAAGATGATCCATTAAAAGAAGCACTGATGAAAGATGCCTTGAAAGGTTATACAAAGTCACACAGCCACATCCTGGCATGGTGGCTAAAGGCAATGCTGGAACCGGCAGATTAACTTCATGGATGTATTGTCAATTAACTGTAGAGTGGCCAGTCTGGAGGAGAAGGACTTCCTCTACTCATCAGATAAGGACTCTGGGACTGAGCTAGAGAGTTCTTTGATTAAATCCCTCTGTAACATAGTAAAATTGGAAAGATAGTTTTAAGGCTCATAAGGTGAAGATAGATGAGACGTAAACTCTCTTGCTAAATCTGTCCATGACCCCAGACTCCCTGTTAGGGGGATGGACAGTGGAGCTTTCTTGGGCCAGCTCCTTCTTGGTGGCTGCTACAACAACCATAGCGTCTACCAAGATTCCTTTAGTCCAATGGGGTCAGTCAAATTGAACACTAAGGATTTTGTCTGCACATTTAGGGATAGATTCTACAGTGTCTGAGTCCATCCATGCCCTGCTTGATACCAGGTTGACAAGTGCATCAGTAGGAGGGACACCCAAGATGTAGATGGGCTGTACCTGAAAGCCTCCAAGAACACTGTTTCATCAGAGGTAGTGTTTTGGGAAGACTATCCACCTCTTTGGCACAGGATTTCTAAGATGTCTCCAAAGGAGACATCCTCAGGTGGACATCTGGGGGACTCCTCCCCTGCCTCAAAATCGGTGTCTTCTGTAATTGGTTCTTCTGGGGAATACAGGTGCCTCCTTTTGCACCTTCTCTTCTGGGGAATCTCCTTGTAGGGTGCTCTGGGGAGACATCAGGAGAGATCTGGGGTTCTAAAGGTGGAAGTACTTGAAGGCTTTGCTAGGCTGGCTCTCCCAAGGGGGGAAGTTGTGAGGCCTCAGAAACAGTATCCATGGGGGTGAGAAGTGGATCTGAAAGTGTGGGAGCCGGGGATCTTCTGGACATGGAAAGAACCTTCTCCACCACATTGAAAGCAGAATGAGCTGGAGATGCTGAAGACCATCTCACCAGAACTGAAGCTATCGGGACAGAGGATCCCCGAGCCCCCCAGCCCACCCCTCTGAGTGGGAAGTCAAGGGCGAGCTGTCAAATGCTGACTCTCCAAGGGGATGCGATGGCTCCAAAAACTTCAGAGTCAAGGTCAATCTCTCAGAGTTAATGTCAAGGCTTCGACTCTGACAGGCACTCTGCAGTGAGACAGTTGGGGCAGAGTGAGTCAGGGAAGCTGCCAGAGTCGAACAGAGAATCACTATTGGCTCTGACACCTTGACTATTGGGGTGTTTGGATCCAAGAGCTCCAAAGCAAGAGGTCAGATCAGAGAAGGAGCTAAAAATCTAAAAGATGACAGTCTACCCATAGACCTGGTAGGGGATGGAGCTGGTAAGACCCCCATCAGGATCTGTGTCTAAAGGAACTGCCTTATCACTCTGTCCACTTCTAATTCAGAAAGGATATGGGAGGACCTGACAGATGATGCTGTAGAAAGTGGACTGGATGAACTCTTAGGAGATGTCTCTTTAAGGGTATACCCTGTGGTAGGAGGATGTGTCTTCAAAGACAGGAGAGCTTGGAGCAGAGGAGACAATTGTGTGGACTTACTCAGATCTGAGGGTTTTGAATCTGATACCCTAGGAGCCTTGGCTGGAGGCTAGTCCGAAGAAGTGGAAGCAGATTTTCCTAGGGAACATTTTCTGCATTCCCTGTCTTCTTTATGCTTCTTAGAGGAGGAGTTGAGCCCCTGATGTAGAAGAACCTGCAGGCAAGGCTGAAGAAGGCAAAAGGCCCTTCAAAGCATGTTTATTTCTCCTGTTAGCCAGTGCTCTGTGGTGAATCTTCTTGCAAATAGAGCAGGAGGCCTCAAGGGGAGCAGGCCGAGACAATATATGCACTCCCTGTAGGCATCAGAAAAGGCAATCTGGTACCCACAGGAAGTGCACTTTTTAAAGCCTAAAGGCTTATCAGATATTCTACAAGAAAAGGTAGAAAGGAGAGAAGAAAGGGAATATAACTCCTGCCAATAACAACAGTGGACACTACTTTAACCAAAGAAGACTTAAAAAAAATAAATAAATAAACAAGGGGAAGGAGATAAGGAAAAGATAGTAGTAGAAAATTCTATGAGAGAAAGTTATTAAACTTAGCTGTAAATCTCCAATGAAGCTCAAGGCAGTGGACCACAATGCTTCTCCTAAGGGCAGCAAATGAGATCTAAGGTAATCTGGAGGAATAAGGCATTAAGTGTAGGGGAAGAGCTCAAGCTTCAGAGCCTAAGCTTCTAAAAGCAACTGAGTCAGATCCAAGGTCAGATCTAAGACCCACAGATTGAGGAAGAATGAAAATGACAACATCAGATAATCCGTTTACATCCAGTGATGAATGGCAGGGCTTGAATGACCATACAGGTTAAGTAAGACTATAAACAAAGGTACGTTTAGTCCAGAGTTATTTATACAATCTATAACCCAGTATTAGTGATGGTACTGAAATATATTTCAGAACTAGAACTAGATGCAAAATAATGGCCTCTGTTTTTGGGTAGTTGTCATTCTTGCAGTACAGAGAATGACTGGCACAAGGTCACACAGTAGGCAAATGAAGGCTGCAGGAATCAATCCTGTACCAAAGGAAGCAGCTTACTAGTAGTTCATTGCCTCAGTCCTCTGAACTAACTACCAGACTCTCCAGTATAACAAAGAGTAAAGAAACTATGAGGGGAAATATTGGGGTACAGGAGAAAGAACTTAAAGGAGGGAGAAAAGTGTTTAATAAAAAAGAAATTTAAAAATGCAGGTTATGTGGTAGGTAGAATGATTTTTGTTGAACAGATGGTTAATATTTTCAGAAACTCATTTAAGGTCTATAAAACATGATGTGGTTTACTGATGATTAAAAATGCAAAGAGTCAATGTAAAGTACATAGCTGGAGAGACAATATTAGAAAGGGCATTGTGATGACCCTGTCATCTGGGTAGAGGAGTAAAGGTATTTTGGGAGCTCCTCTGGGTGATGATTTAGAAGTAATGAGAATATTAGTAGGTATAGGACTGATCCTTCTGGGGCACCTTTAGTGAAGGGTGATGAGGAAAAGATTCTATTAGTAAGGAAGATTTTAAACCATGTGAGTCAGATACTAGCTGCTATAAATGTTTTAAGTATGATCTCATTATCAGCTATATCAAAGGTCTTGGTGATGTCAGTGAAAACTGCACCTGTAACAAGGCCTTTGTTTTATAGCATATCATCTGTTAAAGTATATAGGTAAGTCATGGTGATGCACCCTGACCAAAGGATATCTTATTGCAGGGTTAGGATGCTGTACTATTGACAGTCTATAAGTTAAATGAATATGAGTTTCTCAAAAATCTTTTCCAGAGTTGTGAGTATTAATATAGGGCTGAAGTCCTTTGTATCTACAGGTGTGAGATGTTTGGTGATGGATTTGACTGTGGCTTGTTTTGAGATGTATGACATTGCATAAGATAGAGGTTATGTCTCTGCATATAGAGATAAACTGTAGTAAAAGGTAATCTACTCCTGAGTGAGCTTCGGAAGGATTTGTGCTAATGTTTTAAGGTTATCTTTGGCCACGATTCTTTTAAAGTAAAACAGAGAAGTATGGGGGGGGGGTGAAAGTGCAAACAGAAACTGATGTATGGATGTGGGAAAGGGAGGATTTTTTTTAAGGAAATCAATGGGAAGTAGAGAGTTAGAAGTTGCTTATACTCTGGGTTTAAAGGGTTTCTACACTGACAGTGACTTGTAATGCTGTTGACCAGGTCCTATAAATGTTTCTGGTTGTGACACAGTGAGTTTTGTTTAGTTTGCTTAGTTTGCTTTGTGCTACTCTGTTGCATTTTTAGCTACATTTCTCAGATGGGTGATTTTTTCCCCTTTTCTGTTACAGGGCTAGATTTCCATTTATGTCAGGCTGAGTCTCTTGACTTCTGCAGAGATTTAAGTTGTTTGGAAAGTCATTGATTTTGATTATTTAAGTAGTCTGGAGATTCAGGGGAAATCGTTGCTTATCAGATGTGGAGTTAGAGTAAACGCTAAATTATATGAATTATTATTGGCTAGGATGGAGGACCAGGAAGTTTTGGACAGTTTTCTTTTAAAGCCAACATTTTTATTTTAATTTTTGGTCAAAAGGTGGTTAGTGGGGGATGGAGCATTCATTTAGTATGTTTCAGGAAGAACATGATAGGACAATGGTCACTGAATCTGGGGAGTAGGAGTTTGATGCAGAAGATATTATTTGGTCCAGGTGGAAGTCATTATCAGATCTGTAGTTAGGTTTGATAGGTTCTTTATTCATTTATGTGAGACTAAGGCCAGATAGCATGACATTTAAATCAAGGTTTGCTGAACGAAAGAAGTTTAGGTTGAAATCCCTTAGAATTATGATTTTTCTGACATGCCTAAGTCTTGTGTAGTGTTTCATAAAGTACTTTAAATTTGGTGAGTTTGACTGGTTGGGGCAGTAGATAGTAACTTGGACACTGGTAAGGTTTTGGTGCTCTGTACTTGCATAGTTTGCCAGTTGTGGTCATGGTCATGGATGGGTTTTGTGCTAGCAATGGTACTTTAATGAGGTATTCGATTAGGACCACTATTCCCCCTCTAATTCATTTTGCTGACCCAGGAGTAGAGTGATAGGTGTAATTTTGAAAGCAGCGGTTAAGGCTGCTATGTTGCTTTTCACTTGTGATTCTGTGATTTGATACTATGTCTAGGGTTTTTCTGAGAAAAAAATCATATAGTCAAGATTGCTGTGTAGGCTATATGGGTTTATTAGTGCCAGTGAGAGATGGGTGTTTTAAGTGCTGGTGTGGTATGTTGGCTGGGTGCCTGGAGCAGGGGTTGAATTCAATAGAGCTACAGAGTCATAATATATGTTATAGAGATATGAGTCTAATGGTGAATCCAATGTATTTTAGTGTTGCAGTCTGTGATACTTTATCTTTTAGTTGTGGTAGAGTGAGAAAAGAAGATAGATGTACAAGTCAGTAAATGGGTGGTGAGTTGTTCAGATATGCTGAGTATAGCACTATGTGGGACTGGATTGCCAAGACTGCCAGAATGGTGGTTATTATCTATTGTGTGTGGGATGTGAGGGGTGAGAGGAGGATTTGTCTCTTTCATTAGTTATTGTCAGGAAGAGAATAATACTTATGAATGAAACAAGTAACACTGTGTCCATTAACATGGAATTGTTTGTGTGGCTTACTGTAGTATTTTGAAAAGTGTTCTAATGCCCTAACATCTCTTCATGAATAAAGTTAGTAAAACTCAGCTGTGAGCCTATATAATTCAGGTGATTTACTATTCTTAAACTGTTCTCCAGTGATATCATTTCCATCTGACTTCCTGGAGCAGTTTCTAGGGAGGATAGTTATTCCTAAACCTCCAGAGTTAGCCTGTTCAGAGGAAGCCTGGATAAATACTAAGTAACTTTCTACTGTCTGACTCCTGACATTCAGCAAATTCTCACCTTGCCAAGCTGTAATGGGCTCAGTGATATCCCCTGTGTCATAGAACAACTTCTTGTGATAGGATGCTCTATTTGCCTGATGTTATGCCTTACAACATCACAATGAATCATATAAGCTAATTCCAGAGCAGTTTTCAGGGAGAGGGCCTTGTTATTTTAGTATAACTTCCCTAGCTATACTTCCAGTTTTTGGAGAAATGCCTTAATGTGCTGAGATAGTATGGCAACCTAGGTTGCTAGTCTCACCTCTAATGCAGGACCCTCCCTGCTTCCATGAAAAGCTGTAGACAGAGATGCAGTTTAAATACTTCCAAAAGAATAGCATGAAGATGGCATCCTCTTTTACTAATATCTCTAATTTCCACCTACATGTCCTGCTTCTATACACATCTGGAGATAAAGATGGGGTGCTACGAAAAGAATATCTGGTAGCAGGGACCCTCTTTTACTAATATTTCTAATATCTACCTATATACAGGTAGCAAAAGAAAAAGTAATCCAAGAATAATAATAAAGTTTAAGCTTATATATAGATATAGATATAGATAAAAAAATAATGCAGTACTCACAAATATTCTCAATGAATGCACAAAGGTAAATCCTTTATTGTGGCAACTTAACTCTCATA
Source organism: Protopterus annectens (assembly GCF_019279795.1). Lineage (NCBI taxonomy): Eukaryota > Metazoa > Chordata > Ceratodontiformes > Protopteridae > Protopterus > Protopterus annectens. Next base: position 752,174,644 of record NC_056730.1, on the reverse strand, counting down.
AATTCAGATGGATTTTACTGTTAACACTGTTAGTACTTGATATCCAGAGCAGTGGATTTGGCAAATAGAGCCAACCACAGTGATGGAAGTCCTTGACAAAAAAAAAAAAACTGGAAATTTGGAAAGTCTTCCTGCCAGAGGACTCAAGAGAGAAAGAGATAGTTATAGACATGTCACCCCATAGTAAAATCTGTGTCAAATGTTGACAAAAAACAGAAGTATCAACTGTAGACATACTTTGTTTCAAATGTGGAAAAAAATGTCTCATAGCTAGATTTTGTACTAGTGATAGCAACACTATTACACTTGTGAAAAGTATCACCCCTGTAAATCATGCTACTAGCTATGTTATTTCTCTGGAATATGATAAATTATATTTTAGAAATAGTTGAAATTGTAATCTGTTACCATGCAATTTCCAAGCTAATTAAATGCAATGTCATAAATGATGACAAAAAACTGTAGGGACTGCTGGACTCAGGTTATAATAGTAACACTTATAAAAGGGGAGTATGTATGTAAAATATTAAAAGGCAGTAATATGCATTCCTGGTGACAAGAAACAGTATCATATTACTCACAGCGAAATACAGTCTGGGTGTAGGAAGGTATTATCATCTCATCATTTTAATTCCCAGTTAAATAATTATAACAGGATAACAGTTTCCTGAATTTAAAGAGTTATGAAGGCAATTGGAAAATGTTCTTTTGACAGGTCATCTTATCAGTGTGGGGAGGGAAACCAACAGAGATACAGAGAAAGGAAAACATGCACTGCTTAAAATGATATTTCAGAATGTACCTGTGATTGATCAGCTTGCAGGAATAGTACTTGTAGAAGGGAGGAACATGCACACTAAAATATTACTGTGATGAAGCAGCATGCAGTAACAAAAGTAATAGAAGGAAAGGCCTCGTATACTAAAATACTGCACCTTCAAAATGTTCAACACCGGAAGTATACCCCTCACTGGTGAGATCAGATCATAAACTAATCTCGCTGGAGGTCCTCATCCCGCCCCCACCTGAAACAAAAAAGACCACAGTGAAAAACTTCTCAAAAGCCGATTTCACACTTCTAAAAACTAGTGTGGTCTCCTTTAAGGCCCCTGAGCCAGTGGTAAACATTACTCAAACCGCTGAATCACTTACAAATGCCTTCTACCAGCACCTACAGGACTACATGGATCAGGCAATCCCAAACAAAACTAAGACTCTCTGTACCAAAGGCAAGCGTCCAGTCTGGTGGACCCCAGCCATAAACAAGCTCTACAACAAAAGGAGGAAGCTACTACAAGATAGAGCAAAATCCTTGAAAGGTAAGACACCTTTGATCATTATAAGTAAAAAACTAAGAGCTCTCATAAAATCATCCAAGGCAAATTTTGAGAGAAAAATCGCCAAGGACTCTAAAGACAATCATAAGGCCTTCTTTAGCTATGTTAGAAACCTAGGAGGAAACTCCCAGATATGCTCAGAATTAGTTCAAAATGATGTGAAAATTACTGAACCTACACACATTGCTAACATACTGGCTGACAGGTTCAGTGCAAACTTCCCCCAAAAGGAGAGATATCTATTCCAGAGGATTGTAGCCCCCCAAACATCTCCAACGCCCAGGTGAGAACTGCCCTCACTAAGGCAAAAACACAGCATCCATGGGACCGGATGGTGTCCCTGGCTGTGTGCTTCATGAACTCAACGAGGAATTAAACCCACAGTTAGGACAGCTGTTTAATCTTAGCCTCACCTCAGGATACGCACCAAGGAGTGGCGCACGCACTGTGGTCCCACTTCATAAGAGCGGTGCCTCCACAGACCCTGGAAATTACCGCCCCATTAGCTTGACAAGCCTTATCTGCAAAGCCATGGAGAGGATCATAATGGAACTCATAAATAAAGACATAGGGAACTTGCAGACTTTGGATCCAACCCAGTTTGGCTTTGTCAAAGGCAGATCCTGCCTCTTAAACTTGGTTGACTTTTTCGAGACAGTCACCAAGGCCATTGATGAGGGAAAGGCAGTCCATACAGCCTACCTCGACCTGGTAAAGGCCTTCAACACAATACCCCACTCAGGTATCATCGAAAAACTCATCAGCTTGAATGTAAACCCATACATCACAAGATGGGTTGCAAACTGGCTAAGCGACAGAACCCACAGGGTCAGAGTTGCTGGAGCCATGTCAGACTCAAAGCCTGTCACAAGTGGTGTCCCACAGGGCTCAGTCCTGGGTCCACTCTTGTTCGGCATCTACTTTTCTGAAGTACAAGCAAACACAGGAGGGTTATGGCTGACAAAGTTTGCAGATGACTGCAAACTGGGCCATAGTCGAAAACACATCTGACACAGATATCCTCCAGAAGGGCCTCACAGAAACGGATAACTGGTGCCAGAGCCATGGCCTGAAGTTAAACGCCAAAAATGCATAGTCATACCCTTCGGGAAAAACAAGGTTACCCTAGCTACCATATAGGTGGCAATCCACTGAGCACAGAAAAGTCATCAGGGATCTGGGGACCCAAGTTGACAGTAGCCTTCGCTTGACACTCATGTTGCTGAAGTAGTTAGGAAAACATTCTATATCGCCCACCTGATCATGAAGGGATTCACATCTAGATCAAGGGAGGTCATCGTCCCCGTGTACTCATCACTCATTAGACCTATGATTGAGTACAATGCCCGCTCGAATGTATCTGACCAGACACCTGATGCAGCTTGAAAGGCCCCAAAAGTTCCTCACCAAAAGGATAAAGGGTCTCAAAAATATGTCTTATGCTGCCCGACTGAAAGAACTCCAGCTCTATTCAGTCTCATACCGCTTGCTCAGAGGTGACCTGTGCCTGACATATAAGGCCATGCCAAACCCAGATTTGATGAATATGCTTCACCTCAAAAAATCTAGATCCCTCAGAACCACAAGGGCGGGAGACTTAAACCTTGACACGGTTATAAATAGAATGTGCTGGAGGGACAGATTCATCACCCAGAGACTCCCTATGCTGTGGAACAAAATCCCGATACATGTGAGGCAGAGCACCTCGTTGTTCAAGAGGAATCTTGACCAATGGATGGGAGATCGCAGATATACCCCAGGGATTACTTCAGTGTCACTGCTTGACAGAGGCACAGAAAAATGATAGGCATAGTTTTTATTCAAACTAAAGGGGTGGCGAAAGCCACATAACTATGGGCTAGGCTTATAAATGCCCTTGGGCAGATAGCCTAGTATGAACCTATGAACCTATGAACCTATGAACCTTGAAGGTATTGTAAAACAGTGAGCAGAAATATCACTGTTAAAAAGCAGTGTGGAAGTATCTTTATAGTCTGAAAATGTTGGAAAGCAGTTAGTAGAATGAACTAGCAGAAATGAGAGAAGTAATCACTGAGAGTGTGTATTCTAAGAAAGGTAAGTTAGTAAGCAGGGAAAATGCACAGCTTTAACTGAAATCTAAACTTTCGATTAAGCTAAAACAGAAATCTACAGAAATGGAAAATTCTAAGCAGTAGGCAATTGTTAAGAATCAGAATTTTAAGAATAAGAAATATTTCACTAGTTTATTTAAGGATGGATGAAGAGTACCTAGTCTATTTTATAAAGTAATTTCTGTCACTACAGGAAAAAAGTCAAATAATGGAAGTCTCTATGTAGAAAAAAAGTATTTATAAGTACGAAGAAATAACAAATGAAGATAAAATATTTTTAAAAAGTTTCCTTTTTGGAAGAAATCAACACAGAAAAAAAAGCAAATGAAAGGGTGGTGTTCAATCATCCAGAGGCAAGACAGCATGGAGAAAACAAGAGTAAAGGGAAAGGTGGTGTATAATTTGATACAAAATAATCTTGAACAGAACTCTAATGATATTCCTGTTCAGCCAAAATAGAGGAGAGCAACCAAAATAAAGAAGATTTTATGCATCAGAATCACAAAGAAATGTACCAATTAGATAAAGTAGAGACAGCAACTGACACTAAAGAATACTACTGCGGGTTACTTTTTCTAAGTTAAGGTACAGATAATGTGATCCTCCTGTCTATATTGATAGGACAGGAGGTAGTACCCTCAGTGTCATAATATGCCGACCTTGAGGAAATCCCATAGTTTGCTGACCTTCAGGTAAGCTGGCTGGTTCAATATTAAGAAGACAAGGTAGTATGATCAAATTTGAGCAGAGCAAGGGAAATATAGTCAAATTGTAGAGGAAGAAGTTCATAGGTTCATAGGTTCATAGGTAGGTACTAGGCTATCTGCCCTAGGGCATTTATAAGCCTAGCCTGAATTTGTTGGCTTTCGCCTCCCTTTTAGACTAGATTCCTGAGCCTCTGTCCAGCAGGGCCATAGAAGTGATCCCAGGAGCAAATTTATGATTACCCATCCACTCGTCAAGATTTCTCTTGAAGAGGGTCAGGGAGGTGCTCTGCCTAACATGGACTGAGATTGTATTCCAGAGCACGGGAAGCTTCTGGGATATGAATCTATCCCTCCAACATGTCCTATTTATTGTTGTGTTAAGGTTTAAATCCCTGGAGCTTGTAGCTCTAGTGGATCTGGTTTACTTGAGGTGGAGCATGTCGAACAATTTCGGGTTGGACATGACCTTGTATGTCAGGCAGAGATCACCTCTGAGTAGGCGGTAAGCAACTGAGTAGAGCTGGAGTTTCTTTAGTCGAGCTGCATAGGGAAACTCTTTGAGGCCCACGATCCTCTTGGTGAGGTATTTTTGAGGTTTCTCCAGCTATTGCAGGTGTCTGGTAAGGTACATCCCAAATAGGGCATTGTACTCAATTATGGGCCTGATAAGTGATGAGTAGAGGGGCACAATGACCTCTCTTAATCTAGATGTGAACCTGTTTGTGATTAGGTGGGCTCTATAAAAGGTTTTTCTAACCACTTTGACAATGTGATTGTCAAAGGAGAGGTTACTGTCTACTTGGGTCCCCAGATCCCTGATAACTTCTTCCATAATTAGTGGATTTCCTCCTATATGGTAGTTTGTGGGCTCTTTGTTTTTCCCAAAGGGGATGACTATACATGTTTTGCATTTAGCTTGAGGCCATGGTTCTGACACCAGGTATCAGTCTCCGTAAGGCCTTTCTGGAGGATGCTTGTGTCAGAAGGAGAGTTGATTATGGCTCCCAGTTTGCAGTCATCTGCGAACTTGGTCAGCCACAGTCCTCCCATGTTTGCCTATACCTCAGAGAAGTATATACCGAACAAGAGTGGTCCCAGGACTGATCCCTGTGGGACGCCACTTGTGACTGGTTTAGAGTTGGACATGGCACCTGCAACTCTGACCATGTGAGTTCTATCCCTGAGCCAGTTTGCAACCCATCATGTGACGTATGGGTTGATTTTTAAGCTGGTAAGCTTATTTATGATACCAGAGTGGGGTATTGTGTCGAAGGCCTTAGCAAGGTCCAGGTAGGCTGTGTGGACTACCTTTCCCTCATCTAAGGCTTTGGTAACTGTTTCAAAGAAATCAACTAGGTTTAAGAGGCAAGATCTGCCCTTAAAGCCGAATTGGGTGGGGTCCAGTGTTTGGAGGTTCCCAATGCCTTTGTTAATGAGATCCATGATGATGCGCTCCATAGCCTTGCAGACCAGGCTAGTCAGGCTTATAGGGTGATAGTTCCCGGGATCCGTAGTGGCGCCAGCCGGGCCACCTTTGTGGAGCAGGATCATTGTTGCTGTACACCATTCTTTGGGTACATAACCTGTGGTAAGGCTGAGTTGGAACAGTGAATTCATGTGAGGGTTTAGTTAGTTTTGGAACTCATGTAAGACGCAGCCCGGGATACCATCTGGTCCCACTGATGCTGTGTTTTTTACTTTGGAGAGGGCTGTTTTCACCTGTGTGTCTGTGATGTCTAGGGGACTGCATTCTTTTGCGATAGACACAGGCCCTTTTGGAGGGGAAGGGGGGGTAAAGTTTGCACAGAACCTGTCCGCCAGGATGTTGGCAATGTCTGTGGGTTCAGTGTATTTTGTGCCATTATGCACCAGCTCAGAGCAGATCTGAGAGCTGCCACCCATATTTTTGATGTAGCTAAAGAACGCCTTGTGATTATCTTTAGAGTCTTTGGCGATTTTTCTTTCAAAGCTGGCCTTTGATGATTTTATGAGGGATCGAAGTTTCTTACTGGTACTGATCAAGGATGCCTTCCCTTTATGGGATTTTGCCTTGTCATGTAATAGTTTCTTCCTTCTGTTGTATAGCTTGTTTATGGCCGGGGTCCACCAGACTGGCCTCCTGCTCTTGGAGGAGTGAGTTTTTGTTTTACTTGGGATGGCACGATCCATGCATTCCTGTAGGTGCTCATAGAGTGCATTTGTAAAGTATTCTGCAGTTTGGGTAGCATTTTCCATTAGCCCGGGGGCTTTGAAACTTTCCACCTTGGTCTTGGGAAGTGTGAAGCTTGCTTTTGAGAAATTTTTCACAGTGGTTTCCTTTGCTGGGGGTGGGGTCGGGATGTGGATGTCAATTGTGATAACTTTATGGTCTGATCTTACCAATGAGGGATTTACCTCTGGTGTGGAACATTGAGCCCCCATGTTGGTGATGACCAAGTCCAATATGTTGTCCCCCCTTGTGGGAGTGGTGACCAGTTGTTCCATGGCATTTGAGTTTATAAACTCCAGGAACCATTGGGCAAAAGAGATGGGACTTGAGTAGTTTTCCCAGTCAATGTTTGGGTAGTTGAAATCCCCCAATATCATGGTGTTTGGTGAGACCTTCATATTCTCCAGTGTTCTCAGGAATGCTGAGTGGGGTTCCTGAGACAGGGCGGGTGATCTGTAGCAGGCTATGAACTGAAAAGCAGTTTTGCCTACTGTTATTTGCATGTGGATGGTTTCTGCTGTCTCGTGCAGTGCCACTAACCTGGCGGTGCGGGTATCCTTGATGAAAATGGATACTCCCCCACCTTTAGTAGTCTGGTCCAAGTTCTGGGGCAGAAAAGAATGGTATGAGTTGAATCCTGGTAGTGCTGGGGTGCTCTCTGGAGCCTTGAACCAGGTTTCTGTTACTGCACAGATATCGATTTTCTCCATACTGAGGAGTGCCTCGAGTGCATGCATCTTGAGGTTTAGACTTCTGGCGTTGAGTAGCATTACCCTTAGTTTTTTGTTTCTGGTATTGTCTATGGAGGTGGGTTTGTCTTTTGGGCTTTGCCTAAAAAAGGCACTATGGGGGTGGCAAGAGCCTTAGCCAGTATTTGAAAGTCCAAAGGTGACAGGTGCAAGCCGTCCCTGATGAAGCAACATGGCTTGCCTAGCATGTCATCCCAGGCTGACAGACACTGGATCCCCTTTGAATGACACCAATAGCTTAGCCAATTGTTAAAATTGATCATTTTGCCTTTATACTGTGGCATCATTCTTGGTGAGGGCAATATACTACTTAAGGTCAGGGTCATACCAACCTGGGCTACATGATCAGAGAGCTCCTCTATGTCTCTTTTCATGTAGTCCAGGGAGGTACATCTCAGGTCATTTACACCAACATGGACAATGACAGAGTCATATTTGTACCTGCTGTGGAGTGACCTGAGTGCCTGTGTTATGTGGCGGATCCTGGTTCGCAGCAGGCAGCTTACAGTGACCTTCTTGTTCAGTCTGGTGAGTGGGACGTCAGTGTGCCTGACTATAGAGTCTCCAATTACTAGTGTATTAGGTGTGTTATTTAGCCTTAGGGGCTGTGACTGTGTGGCACACTGACTTCGTGAAGTATGTGATACATGTACATGTTGAACAAAATGTTCCTAGTTGTTGCCCATACTTTGCATTACAAAGTGACTTGTTGCACAGAATAAGTAATCCTGCAGAAACAGACTATAGCAGGGCTCTACATAGACTTCTGTGTTTTGGCAAAATCAAGCCCATAGCTTCTGTAGTCAGGGTAACATATTCCTCAGTGCAGCAAGTCAGTATCTGATTGATAGGGTGGAGGATCAGAAGACTGTAGACATCCGCAATGTGCCTATGATAATGCAAGACATTTAACCAAAACAGATTGATATAAAGGATACAGAAATGTAGTCAATGTGGGTGTAACAATACTAAAAAGTAGGATCTGTGGATTCATTGAAAGAAAGTGCCAAAGTTAAAAGCTATGATGCCTGTATCAAATTAAAATGTTAATAGTCAGCAGGAAACATGTTTTAAACTGTGCAAGTAAAACCCTAAATGAATGTCTGTGTGTTAGGGATGCCTATACTATCACGATGTGTGGGCTGATAGAGAAAACTCTAGTACAGTCAGGTCTAACAATGCAGTGTTTAATTCAGAGACATAACAATTAACTACTAATGAGGTGTTCATCTGTGCAGCTTTACCTTGTCTCTAAATAAAAGATTCACATTACTGCACTAAGAGACTGGCTCACATTAGCCATTTAGTGCTGATAGAAAGACTTTCTTTAAATCCTAGTCCCAGGGTTTATACTCAGAGCAGTGACTCTATGAGAGGGAATCAACCACAGTGAAGGAAGACCTTAAAGAAAATTCTGGAAATTTTTTCTTCCAAACCAACCACAGTGAAGGAAGACTTTGAAGAAAATGCTGGAAATTGTTCCTATCAAAGGAATCCAGGCAGAACTGCCAAGGAACTGTTTCCCATAATATAGCATTTATTTAACTCACAATGCTTTATTTTGATTAGAAGAACATGCTTTATTTTCATTTATATTTAATAAACTATATTATATTTATAAAGAGTGGTGATGTCAGGTGGTTTATATTGTATTCTGGTATATAGTAATAAATATGTTTCAGTGTCGTTTCTAATTTTTGTTACACTGTAGGTGGTATGTTGTTATGATAACATATTTCTGGTCTTTCTATCCCTGTTAGGGCTAGCCACCAAGTGATGTAAACATTGGTTCTAGATGATTTGGTCAGTTGACTAATGATGTGACACCCCAACCCTATGTAAACTGAGAAACAAGGAACTGATGATGATGATGATGATGCCTACTCTTTCTTCTTAAGAGATATAGTGAATTGAAATGATGATAAAAACTCTACTCCATACAAACAAATCTTAAATAAGCTGAGTTTAATTAAAGAAACAAATAAAAGATGTGGTTGGCTCATTTCAAAGTAGATTATTTCTGCCAAGTAATTATTTGTGTAAAGTGATGAGAATTTTTATTTATTTACAGTGAAAGCCCGATTTGGAATAAAGCCACTTTTCAGCAGTGACACAGGGAGAAACACTCCAGACATGTCTTTGCAATGTGGGAGGAAACCCACACGAACACAAGGAGGACATGAAGACTCCAAAGAGAAGACACCTCAGCCAAGAATCGAACCAAAGAACCTCTTACTGGGATAGAACAACACAACTGCTGTGCCACTGGAATTTTAAGATTTCAGTTTCCACATGTAGCTAAATGTTTTCTTCCAGAAATCTTGTATTTAAATTAATACTAAAGCAAATACAATGGTAAAAAACCCTTCTTACTACAATGTATGTACATTTTAACTCTTACAATGTATTTTTGAATATGTACAAAAATAGAGTAGCATTCCAAAATTTTCTGGTAGATTTATATATGTTTTAAAAATATGACACAAATATGTTTTTCAGGTCTTACTGGCATTCTAGTGAGGCACTCATGTTTACAGTTTCCATGATAATAAGTTCCATGTCTGGATTCTTTTATTTCCATTTTTGAAGGTTATTGTCAGTTTATTATTAAAAATATGTAGAAGGTGACTGCAGATTCTTTTTTCATTGCAGGACAGCAGGGCAGAGTTAGTAGTGAGAGAAAAAAAATGTCTGCCATTGGCATTTTCTGAGGGAGAATGTGCTCTGACTTAATGCAGGGTCTTATTGTCCTTAGGGTAGCAACTGGGACAGGGATATTTTTTATGGAAATCTAAGATTTTTCAAGACAAACCATACCCACAACCAGTGTGATGGACTGACTTTTATCTTTGCCAAAATAAAAGCTCACTCTTGTAGAATTTCAGTTGTTTCTGTTGTTTCTTGTAATATTAATTGTTTCAGATGCAAAATAAAGTCACTTATGCAGGTATTAGTAGAAACATAGGAAATATTTTTGTCCTAAAAATTCTAGGACATTTGTCATTTTCCAAATTTTTCCATACCACCCAACTACCTAACAATTTTGATGTGTAGCTGACAAACAATTTGATCAGTTAGTTTCCATGACATTTTTATGATTAATAATATAATTTACTACAATAGCATGCAATTTATGTATGGAAATATTGTATTTTTCTTGTCTGATTGAAAAAATGATTTTGTTTATAACTATATGTGACTCATTGAAATGCATTTACTTTAATACAAAGACAAATGAGCTTATGTCCCTCAAACTGGAATAATTCATGACTCCTGCTTTCTGTTTTGAGCTGACAGTATATTCAGTTTATTTATTTAGTATGTGTATCTCCATATGATGATAAATAGATGTTGATAAATGAGTTAACCTTTTTGCTTAAAAACATAGAAAACTAGTTGTTAAACTGCATGATTGAAACCAAAGTTCACGAAAAAAATAAATAAATAAGAGAGGGTACTTTAGACAGAGCTGTGAATTTAGATATGGCCCTACTTAATTGTAGTCAAAACTAAATTTAATTATTTTTCTTTTTACTACAGCAGATTACTGCCTCATGATCTGTAGGTCTCACAATGGCATAAGCATATCTGTATAAGTTAAGGAGACAATATTTTGCTATCCATCAATGTGTTTCAGATTTTAGATGTCACCAATAACATTTATTACGTGATTTTTATATTTCTTCAAAACTCTGCTTTCATCAGATTGCATATGCATATTTGTTTCTTATTAATTGTAAAGCTACATAGATTTTTTTTTTTTGTGATGTTACTATTTGGCTGACATATGTTACAGTTCAGTTGCTAACATATGAAATAAAGTTATAAAAAATTAGACAGGGGAGTTCATAGGTTCATAGGTAGGTACTAGGCTATTGGCCCTAGGGCCTATATAAGCATAGCCAAAGCGTTACCATGGCTTTTGCCACCTAAGAAAATTATTTTCCTGTGCCCTTGTCAAGCAGAGCCACACAGGTGATCCCTGGGGTGAATTTCCTATTTCCCATCCAATCATCAAGATTTTTCTTGAAGAGTGCTAATGAGGAGCTTTGTTTGATATAGATAGGTAGTTTGTTCCACAGTATGGGAAGTCTCTGGGACAGGAATCTAGCCCTCCAGCATGTTCTGTTTATTGTAGTGACAAGGTTAATGCTAACAAGAAGAACAAAGGCAAACAGAAGGGAGGAAAGATAAAAAGATTCATTAAAATTAGTTTTTGTTTTTAAATAGCCATACCAGCCAGCATTATTAATGTCCAATGGATTGAAATGAAAAAGTAGAAAACAGAAGAGAAGTAACACAAGCAAAAGAGAGGTATAGTGTTACAGCAGCTAGACAGATAATCCCAATTTAATCCATTTTTTCAGCCTAGACCATGGTCTACAACACAGTACACAATACTTTTACAAACAGTATTCAGTCTGCTGGTACTGTTTTTCTCCGTCTCAGTGGTGCCACTTTACTGAGTTCTGAACTGGCTGGAATTGCAAAGGATAATGCAAAGCAAGTACCCATAAAATTCTGTGATAGCAGCAGTGGTGTTAGATACAGGCATGCCACACTACCTCATACTTACTGCTAGCCCATTCACAACAGCTGTGGTGTTAGATACAGGCATCCATGCTACCTCATACTTACTGCTAGCCCATTCACAGCAGCTGTGGTGTTAGATACAGGCATCCATTCTACCTCATACTTACTGCTAGCCCATTCACAGCAGCTGTGGTGTTAGATACAGGCATCCATGCTACCTCATACTTACTGCTAGCCCATTCACAACAGCTGTGGTGTTAGATACAGGCATCCATGCTACCTTATGCTTACTGCTAGCCCATTCACAGCAGCTGTGGTGTTAGATACAGGCATGCCATGCTACCTCATGGTTTCTGCTAGCTCATTCACAGCAGCAGTACTACAAAAGAACAAAAGGCAGAGAAACCAAGATATAAATTCAACCAAGCTCCAAAAAATAGCGTAACTAAAAGATTTTAATATCCGCTTTCGTCCTTGGACTTCATCAGAATAAGTAAAACATAAAAAAGTTCACATTTAAATACAAAGCTAGTAGATCACTCACAGTTACTGATTGGTCAAACAATTAAATTGTTAAATAAAAAGACCATTGTTGATAAAAAGCTGATTGCTAAGTTAAAAACATTAAATTTGTTTTATACAAAAAATGTAGAAATAGATACATTGTCTTTGTCTATACTGGACAAGTCATTATTTAAAAAACATTTGATGTTGACTGCCTCATTTAAACCGGGGGTCTGATCAGCAAAAAGTTTTATCTGCCACCTGGCTTCTCTCTGTTCAACAAACCTTTTAAAGTCACCCCCTCTCAAATCAGAATGAACTACCTCTAACACTGTAAACAGGAATTTACTAAAATTCAAACATTGAATGGAATGTCTAAAGAGTGCACTATTTTCATTTTTTGTTTTGATGTTATACACATGTTCCACGATACGTGTATGTAAGCTCCTTGTAGTCATCCCTACATAAAATGCAGGGCATGAACTACAAAGACCTAAATAAACAACCCCCTTGGTCTTACATGTTACATATTCGGGAACAGAAAAAGTAAGGTCCATACTCTCTAGCATAATCATAGGTCCTTTGGCTATAAATCTACAAGTACTACAGTTATTACATGGAAACATCCCTTTAACTGTAGAAGATTGGGGTCCTAGTTTACAAGAATGCTGTTCTAGTGCTTTTTTAATGTTAAACGAATTCCTATACACAAAAAAAGGTTTGTTACCTAACACCTCATACAAATCAGAATTACCATGAATAATCTTCCAATTTTTGTTTAAAATATCACGAATCTGTTTGTTGTTAATGTTCATATCCAAAGAACACATCAAATTGTGATTATTCACAGTCCTAGAAGATGTAATGTTTGGTGTTGCAGTTTTCTCCTCCTCAAGAATGGCACTGTAATGTGATTGCCTTTTGTCCAAAACTTCACTTACAATGGAGTTTAATAAGTTGGAATCGTAACCCCTGGAGAGAAACAAACCTCTTATAAATTTAAATTCCGTGGCTAAATCTTGGGCCCCAGTTGTCATCCTACAAGCCCGAATAAACTGCCCTTTCGGAATGTTACGTTTAACATGTATAGGATGTGCACTAGAAAAGTGCACATAGCTATTTGTAAATGTTTCTTTTCTGTGAATCTTACTCTGAAACCTCCTTGCGGGGGCATCCCACCAAAGGTGGACATCTAAGAAATTGATACATGTACCAAAACTACTTAGGGTAAATTGTAAAAAGTCCCCGGTGTTATTCAACCTATGTAGAAATTGTTGTACTGTAGAGGCATCCCCTTGAATAATAAACAGAAGATCGTCAACGAAGCGACAGTAAAATAAGACCCCAAAATCTTTTGTGACTGTACTTAATATACTGTCCTCCCACCATGACATCACCAAATTGGCATAGGTGGGGGCCGCTGATGACCCCATAGCCACACCCCTTTTCTGTCTATAGAAATTATTTCTAAATAGAAAAAAATTGTTCTGTAATAATATTTCAATAAATCTACAAATAGTAGAAATTTGTCCAGTTTTTATATCCTTGTTTTTACCAAGAATATAGCGAATAGCTTCCACTCCTTCATCGTGGGGGATACAAGTAAAAAGTGAAACAACATCAAGTGTAAAAATGATGTGTTGATCTGAATCAAAAAACTCGTGAATTGAACTCTCCCTTATTTTCTTTAGAAAGTGCCACGAATCTTTGAGAAAAGAGTCAAATCCAACTACCAATGGACTTAAAATAGCATCAATAACCTTTGCTATCCCTTCGGTAACCGAATGGGGGGCAGAAACTATAGGTCGAAGAGGTGGATCTACTTGGCTTTTGTGTGTTTTAGGAATTCCAAAGAGAACACCTGTTCTAGGTTTGTCAATAAAACAAAACTCGTAAACTTCCAATGAGATTTCGCCTGACATTAATGCATCGTATAAAAAGGAATGAATTAATCTTTCCTTTTTCTTAATGTCAAAAAGTTTTATGATTTCATACTCATCTTGATTTTCAAGAAGTTTCAACATCTTGACATTATATAATTCCTGAGACATAATAACTATGTTCCCACCTTTGTCACTCCGCATAAAGCGGATATCTTGACTCATTTGTTTTAAGTTATTAAAAGCCTTTCTTTCTTCGATGGTTAAATTATGTTGTTGTCTGGTGTTTTTTCCAAGGGAAGAATATATTTCTTGTAAGCAGGTATCCTCAAAAATTTTTAAAGTGTGTGTTAATGGAGGGTTAAAGTTAGAAGCTTTAGTTAACTTTTTCTCATAACATGAAATACCCTGTAAAATGTAAGCTAGATTCAATCTCCGTATGTATTTCTTAATATCAATTATAGTTTTACATAAATCAGCTTTCTTAGTAGGTATAAAATTAAGTCCTAGTCTAAGGATTTTCAACTCATTGGGCCCCAAAACATAGTCAGTCAAGTTAATAATATCAAAATTAGTTGGTTCTACAATGTCTTTACTCACATCTCTTCCCCCGAAGAGTTTGAGTTCAGAAATGTCCTGCTTCTGGTAAAAACAGTTTTTTTGATAGTTGCAGGTTTTTTGCCTAAAAAAATCTTGTTGCCCAAATTAGTTACATTAACATCATGAGAAACATTGTCAACATTAACATCATTATCAGTCTCAGAGTCAAAGTCAGCGTTATTAATGGAAACACAAGGAACGTCTTCCAATAGTTTTTTGTTGCCACCAAAAGGAGTCTCATGTTCGGATAAAGTAGTTGACCTTGATTTATCAACTACAACTTCGTTCGTCAAAAGGGCTGTATTAACCCGTCTAGCTGGTGGAGCCTGTTTTGAAAAAGGGATATTTTTTATGGAAATCTAAGATTTTTCAAGACAAACCATACCCACAACCAGTGTGATGGACTGACTTTTATCTTTGCCAAAATAAAAGCTCACTCTTGTAGAATTTCAGTTGTTTCTGTTGTTTCTTGTAATATTAATTGTTTCAGATGCAAAATAAAGTCACTTATGCAGGTATTAGTAGAAACATAGGAAATATTTTTGTCCTAAAAATTCTAGGACATTTGTCATTTTCCAAATTTTTCCATACCACCCAACTACCTAACAATTTTGATGTGTAGCTGACAAACAATTTGATCAGTTAGTTTCCATGACATTTTTATGATTAATAATATAATTTACTACAATAGCATGCAATTTATGCATGGAAATATTGTATTTTTCTTGTCTGATTGAAAAAATGATTTTGTTTATAACTATATGTGACTCATTGAAATGCATTTACTTTAATACAAAGACAAATGAGCTTATGTCCCTCAAACTGGAATAATTCATGACTCCTGCTTTCTGTTTTGAGCTGACAGTATATTCAGTTTATTTATTTAGTATGTGTATCTCCATATGATGATAAATAGATGTTGATAAATGAGTTAACCTTTTTGCTTAAAAACATAGAAAACTAGTTGTTAAACTGCATGATTGAAACCAAAGTTCACGAAAAAAATAAATAAATAAGAGAGGGTACTTTAGACAGAGCTGTGAATTTAGATATGGCCCTACTTAATTGTAGTCAAAACTAAATTTAATTATTTTTCTTTTTACTACAGCAGATTACTGCCTCATGATCTGTAGGTCTCACAATGGCATAAGCATATCTGTATAAGTTAAGGAGACAATATTTTGCTATCCATCAATGTGTTTCAGATTTTAGATGTCACCAATAACATTTATTACGTGATTTTTATATTTCTTCAAAACTCTGCTTTCATCAGATTGCATATGCATATTTGTTTCTTATTAATTGTAAAGCTACATAGATTTTTTTTTTTTGTGATGTTACTATTTGGCTGACATATGTTACAGTTCAGTTGCTAACATATGAAATAAAGTTATAAAAAATTAGACAGGGGAGTTCATAGGTTCATAGGTAGGTACTAGGCTATTGGCCCTAGGGCCTATATAAGCATAGCCAAAGTGTTACCATGGCTTTTGCCACCTAAGAAAATTATTTTCCTGTGCCCTTGTCAAGCAGAGCCACAGAGGTGATCCCTGGGGTGAATTTCCTATTTCCCATCCAATCATCAAGATTTTTCTTGAAGAGTGCTAATGAGGAGCTTTGTTTGATATAGATAGGTAGTTTGTTCCACAGTATGGGAAGTCTCTGGGACAGGAATCTAGCCCTCCAGCATGTTCTGTTTATTGTAGTGACAAGGTTAATGCTAACAAGAAGAACAAAGGCAAACAGAAGGGAGGAAAGATAAAAAGATTCATTAAAATTAGTTTTTGTTTTTAAATAGCCATACCAGCCAGCATTATTAATGTCCAATGGATTGAAATGAAAAAGTAGAAAACAGAAGAGAAGTAACACAAGCAAAAGAGAGGTATAGTGTTACAGCAGCTAGACAGATAATCCCAATTTAATCCATTTTTTTTCAGCCTAGACCATGGTCTACAACACAGTACACAATACTTTTACAAACAGTATTCAGTCTGCTGGTACTGTTTTTCTCCGTCTCAGTGGTGCCACTTTACTGAGTTCTGAACTGGCTGGAATTGCAAAGGATAATGCAAAGCAAGTACCCATAAAATTCTGTGATAGCAGCAGTGGTGTTAGATACAGGCATGCCACACTACCTCATACTTACTGCTAGCCCATTCACAACAGCTGTGGTGTTAGATACAGGCATCCATGCTACCTCATACTTACTGCTAGCCCATTCACAGCAGCTGTGGTGTTAGATACAGGCATCCATTCTACCTCATACTTACTGCTAGCCCATTCACAGCAGCTGTGGTGTTAGATACAGGCATCCATGCTACCTCATACTTACTGCTAGCCCATTCACAACAGCTGTGGTGTTAGATACAGGCATCCATGCTACCTTATGCTTACTGCTAGCCCATTCACAGCAGCTGTGGTGTTAGATACAGGCATGCCATGCTACCTCATGGTTTCTGCTAGCTCATTCACAGCAGCTGTGGTGTTAGATACAGGCATCCATTCTACCTCATACTTACTGCTAGCCCATTCACAGCAGCTGTGGTGTTAGATACAGGCATCCATGCTACCTCATACTTACTGCTAGCCCATTCACAACAGCTGTGGTGTTAGATACAGGCATCCATGCTACCTTATGCTTACTGCTAGCCCATTCACAGCAGCTGTGGTGTTAGATACAGGCATGCCATGCTACCTCATGGTTTCTGCTAGCTCATTCACAGCAGCAGTACTGTTAGATACAGGCATCCATGCTACCTCATACTTACTGCTAGCCCATTCACAGCAGCTGTGGTGTTAGATACAGGCATGCCATGCTACCTCATGGTTTCTGCTAGCTCATTCACAGCAGCAGTACTGTTAGATACAGGCATCCATGCTACCTCATACTTACTGCTAGCCCATTCACAACAGCTGTGGTGTTAGATACAGGCATCCATGCTACCTCATACTTACTGCTAGCCCATTCACAACAGCTGTGGTGTTAGATACAGGCATCCATTCTACCTCATACTTACTGCTAGCCCATTCACAGCAGCTGTGGTGTTAGATACAGGCATCCATGCTACCTCATACTTACTGCTAGCCCATTCACAACAGCTGTGGTGTTAGATACAGGCATCCATGCTACCTTATGCTTACTGCTAGCCCATTCACAGCAGCTGTGGTGTTAGATACAGGCATGCCATGCTACCTCATGGTTTCTGCTAGCTCATTCACAGCAGCCGTACTGTTAGATACAGGCATCCATGCTACCTCATACTTACTGCTAGCCCATTCACAGCAGCTGTGGTGTTAGATACAGGCATGCCATGCTACCTCATGGTTTCTGCTAGCTCATTCACAGCAGCAGTACTGTTAGATACAGGCATCCATGCTACCTTATGCTTACTGCTAGCCCATTCACAACAGCTGTGGTGTTAGATACAGGCATCCATGCTACCTTATGCTTACTGCTAGCCCATTCACAGCAGCCGTGGTGTTAGATACAGGCATCCATGCTACCTCATGCTTATTGCTAGCCCATTCGAACACATCATACAGTTGCAGCCTTTGCTTTGCTTCCTGTACCTTTGTTAAGTACTGGTTCAAGCATCATGAGAGGAGTTAAGAGTATATACAATCTAATCTAACATTTGATCAGAAGACAAGCTATTCTCTTATGAATGTGACACTGTCATTCTGGTAACAAATGTTACCAACACAGAATGATTTGTGTGTACAATAAACCCCAGTGAAATTATAAATACATCTTAAAATGACCGTTTCATATATCCGTCTGTGAATCTAATCAGTGCGGTTAGAAGTGTAATATGAACATCAGCTTCACTCCAGTAACCCAGCTGGAATAATCAGAAATGCTTTTGAAAATGAATAAAGTCAGTTTCTTTTATGTTTTATCAGCAAAGTGAACATATGCTTGCTGTTTTGGTGAAAGACTCTCTGGTGAAGAAAATTGGCCTCACAGTGTGCTGCACTCAAGAATATTTCAGAAATACAGTAGTTCAGAACATGTGCATGTCTAACAAAATAACCAGATAATATCTCATTCAGAAATGACTAACCAATTCCTCATGGTACAATGTTTCTCATAAATGCAATATCATGGAACCATTGGCAGAGCTCACAGGTTTGAAAAAAGGACATATAAGTTTATTGCTTTCCATAATGAGTGGAACTAATGAACAAGGAGCATGATGGGAGGTTGCGTAGTGGCACCTTCTGTAAAGCAAGGGCTAATATGGTACATTTTTTTATATATACTGTTCAATGAAATATTTACATCGGTAAACACAAGTTTTATTCTATTGTGAATTGTCTGAGTAACAGAGCTGTCCCTACATCAATATTTTTTCAGAAACAACTGCTTATCTTATTTTGTTATAATTTAAATCAAATTCTTATTAACATTTTAGTCCTTTTATGTCAGCTGCTTAACCTACCTTCTGGTCTGATTAAAATAATACAGCAAGACATGTGCTGACCTGAAGAAATAGCAGATATTCAAAAATAATACGAAATGAAAAATTCTTGTGTTACTATCAATTTCAAGAAATGGCCCATGTATTATTTAGGTTCATAAATAGCTACTAGGCTTCTGGTCAAGGAGACTGCTGAGTAGACTAGCACAGTTTCCAAACTGCCCCAGGGCATGTCTGGCTAAGTGACTTGGTCAGAGTCACACAATAGACAAATGGAGGCTGAGAGGCTCAAACCAAGAACTACAGTAAGCAGTTTGTTAATAGTTCACAACCTCAACCTCTACAACTAACTGGTGAAAAAGTTGTTAAATATGAACAAACTTACACAAAGAAGTACAACTCAGTAGATATGGATCAGTCTAAAATAAAGCAAGAAAAATATAGGTCAATACTTTCACCTTAGTTTTAAAATGTACTCTGAAACAGAACGGAGTCTGAAAGAGAAGCCAGAAATTGATTACTAATAAGGATGATGTATCTCTCAGACAGTTTCAGACCCAAGGATTGTGCCAGAAATGCCTGTTATGGTGCCCTGTTTTAACAAATTCTTCCTCACACTGCATCCAGTCAGATGCTTTCTGGAAATCAACATACATTTTATCACTCAGTATATTTTGATAAGAGGCATATAAAATTGTATTTCTTTGATTATACGGGAATACATCATAGTGGACTGCTGTTGTATGTCATAAAACATAACTTTTGTGCTGTCTGAGAACCTCTAGGAATGTATGACATTGATGTACAGACAGGTAGATAGACAAGACAGATGGATAGATAGAAAGATAATGCTCTTCAGAAATATATCAGGTGTATGCAGTGCACAGACACACAAATCCATATAATCAAGACTGCACACACACATGCATGTTTGTGTGTGTGTTTAATACTCTTAAAAATGCTTAATATTTAGAAGTGTGAAAACTGACATCATATACTGACAGTTCACTGTATGCTCATAAACTGTGCATTCTCTACAAGAATGCATCCTGCTGTAAAAATCACAAAAGTTGAACAGAAGTCACTGTGACTGTAGATTAAAAAATAAACTAAAGCAACCATTTTATCTTAGACAATAAACAAAGAAACTAAACTGAACAGACCACTACAGTAAAAACCTTCACTCCTCATATCCATATATATATATATATATATATATATATATATATATATATATATATATATCCCTATCAGACTATAAAAGTTTCAAAACTTCAAAAGTCATATAGTCGGGACCATATGATTGAAGGTTTGAAACTTCAAATGTTTTAAATGGAGAGCGCAGTACAGCGTGGAATGGGAAATTTATCCTTTTCCACAGCATAGTGCGATATCGGAGTTGGTATATTTAATTAGCAGGGGGTGCGAGGGTGCAGCCACCCTCATTGGGGTGCCTGCAAAAATGTTAAAAATAGAATTTTTAACATTTTTTAATGTTCAAAGTTCCAAAGCTTCGATCATATGGTCTTGAGCATATGAATTTCGAAGTTTCGGAACTTTGATAATCTAACATTGATCCATATATATATATATATATATATATATATATATATATATATATATATATATATATATATATATTCTGATAATTTATACTGCATAAATAGAATATGTGCATCCTAATGTACACAGCTGGATGCAAATCCACTGTACATCCATTTATTACTCCTCATACAAAAACACAATGTGACAGCAACTGGACAAAAGTTGATGCACTGTGGTCAGCTCTGTGATCCAGGGGAATAAAGCTCTGACTATGGAATTGCTGGCCCAAAATCATTTAGTAGCTCTGACATCTAGGAGCTAACACAGGCGAATGGGAGTGAATGACCGTCATCACTGCCAGCATGGAAGGCAGCTGGAAGGCAGTTCTAGGTCTCCACTTCTGTGACACATAGCAGGAACTCTACGTGTCACACCAGTGGAGTACATGCCTAAGGAGCAGCACAAACTGTTGCACTGCAGATACACAAGCCAAGGAGATTTTCCATGCACAGGCATGCTGCCCTTTGGAGACAGTATACAGTGGACCTTAGCTAGCCATCAGAAGAGAGGGGATACGCAACCCAAGGAGAGCATAGGCTGTTCTGCAGGAACACTGAGACACCCCACTCCTTACAACCTACAAGACAATGTGTTGGCTGGATGAAGTTAGAGGAGCCATCAGGTGAGGTCCTGTGGGAAAGAAAAAAACAAACGTATCTACTGTGCATGCACTGTGTACATGGATGCACACATGCAGAGTATATACTAAGCATGCTCAGAAATCAGGGTTAGTGAGACTAGATAGAACAAAATTATGTCCCATAATACACTGGCATTATCTATGTATTTCTTAACCAGGGTAGAGCATTCATCTGTATGAACCTTTTTCAGGCTTATCCAAAGAAAACTAGCTGGATAAATGACTTTCTCAGTCAAGCAATATGCAAATGGATGCAGAGGAAATCAAACCATGAACTTCACAAAACAGACCCTTAATAGCTCACAACCTTAATTTCTGTGCTAACTGCTAGACAAGCCTTACATAGAGAAGGTAAGAAATTTCTTTTTTTTTAAATATTTTCATATAATAGAAATACATCATATTTGTGTATGATAATGTAGGATTACATGTGGCTGTCTTGACAACTATGGCTAAATAAACAACAAAGAAAACCAAATGGAATTTAAACCAACCAAGGAACCACAGGAAGGCAAAAAAAAACCTCTCAGAGCCACAAAAAGTAAACGTTAGCGCTTTCGTTTACTGACATAAGCAAACTTCCTCCGACAAAATATAAACAGCACTGCTTCATTAAATACAAACAATTAATTACATCACCAACAACTAAATTAAGTTTCATGCCCACATTTAAAGAAATAGTTAGAGAAATATATAAAGTGCTAAATAAAAACCATTTCAACACATGAAATGCAAGCTTTACCTTGAACATCCCAAATAAATAAAAATTAAACATCATATAATTTCCAAGAATGCATAAAATATTCACTAAAAGCAAACATTTAAAAATAAATGCATCTATATATTTATAAAAGTAAATGTATAACTTAGGAAGTTAGAAATCATCTTTCAAGGGATTTCAATTTAAGGGTACATTTAATGGAAAGAAAGTCATTGAGGCCCGGGGGTGCATGAGCATTGAGCCTTAATTGCCAAGCCAACTCTTTCTCTTCCAACCTTAAAGACCAGAGTACCCCCCTAAAGTTCTCTCCTACTTTGTCAATGACACAAAACAAAAATTGATGTGTAGGGAATGACATTACATGTCTAGCCAAAGCGTTGTTCAAATTCAATTTATTCATGTCATAAACTGCTCATAAATTCTCTGCTTCAAGCACCTTTCGGTCTTACCGACATAGAAAGCAGATCAACCCTGGTACAAAACTAAATATACCACTTTGCTGGATTCACAATTAAATTTATTTTTCAAATAAAACCACTTATTCTGAACACTGAATGATTTAGCCACATTCACATATTTACAAAACCGACACCTATCACATTTCACCATCCCACAATGGAATGCATTCGTGACCATAAATCTCTCCAATTTAAGTTTCAAATTACAACCCTTCCTAAAAATAATTTTTGGTAGATCACCCAACTTATTCCTAATACAAGGGTCCTCCAAAAGGAAGCACCAATTTTTGTTCAAAATCACCCTTAATAATGGTGCGTCCAATGAAAAGGTAGTAATAAAACTAGTGGTTATAGCCACGTCCTTCCCAGGGTTGGACCCCACTCATCCCGTTCATCCGACCACTGCCTCTAACAGCCAATTAGGCCCCCAGGATTTTCGCGGGGCCAACGGCAACTACCAATCCAAACAATGTTTATGTATAACATTCGCCCTCGGGACCAAACCACGCCAACCGTGGGTAAATCCCGCATTACCCACACCCAGGCGTGGGTTATTGCTATAACATTTACTTATTTATTTATTTCCAGTTTGATTACCAGGGAAGTCCACTGGGCCCAGCGAGCCCGTTGGAGAAAAGCTCCATGAAACAGATTACAGTAAAGACAGCAGTCCAATAAAAATAAAAGTACAAATACAAATACATATTAAATAATACAAAGCATGAGCAATATTGCCCATAGTGGAAAAATATTGTGCAGATACATTTTAACAAATTCACACAGTTAAAGTTAAAAGTCAAAAGCTATTTACAATATTTACAGAGTGTGAGAGATCGTATGGGAATTAGCTATAGAAGGCTATAGCCTTCTGCTGCTTCTTTGGTGCTTGGTATATCACTAGGGCTCTTAGGACCCTGTACCACACCGGACACAATTATGACCCTGTAGTTGCTCATGTGGCCAAATGACCATATGCATTCCACAATGGGAGAGAAATGGTGACACTGTTGAGCTCTACACGCATGTATGCATGTCTTCATAGAAGGCAAGGCCCTGGCATTAAGTAGCATTCTATCTCCACCAAGAGTGATGCCTAAAGTCAACAGCAAAGTAACTGGCTTCAGTAATTGGCCAGTAAATTGTTGTCAATTATTGTTATTCTAGGGGGATTCAGTGTGTGTCTGCACAACAGGAAATAGTCAGCAGACCATTTTGCTTTGCCATGAATTGCCTACAGCTTTCACCTGCTAGATTTCTGTAAGCAGCTAAGATTCAAGATTGGTCCAGTTATTATTCAGAATGTTTGCATTTAGGTGTGCAATCAGAGCTAGCAAATGCATCATGCAGATGTGTACTATACTGTAGTGTCTGCGGATTTGCTAAAACATCTGTAAGTGTGGGATTAACTCATTAACATCTATGTGGTGTGGAATATCACACCTCTAGCAGCCTACTCATATCTTGCATTGCAGAGCACTTTCTTAAAAATAAACTTAAAAAGCAGAAGGTAAGAAATGTAAATATTCTGTGAACAATAAAATCTAAGAAAACTATAAAAATTGCAATGCTATCAGTAAGACATATTCTTTACAGTGATAATAGTCTGTGCATTTGTAGTCTTTTCTATAAATTCTGTAATATAGTATAATGTACACAAAACCCAAATTATATTTTTGTAACTTTCATGAACACATTTTCATGTATTTAAATCAGTACAACACAGACATATATTGTTAAAACTTTTTTTTTAACCAGACATAAGCTTTGACATGACAAGAACTTCCTCTATAAGTGCATGTTTATCGAGATATTTAAATAAATATGAAAGCATATGCTTAATTGCATGATTAACAAAAACAAATAATACTGGATGTGTCTTAAGATGTGCAACTTATAGTGCAAATATCAAGCACAGGTTTCTTCAGCATCATCTAAGGTATCACTAAATGCCATGCAAAAATTTGTAAATCATTCAGTATTTTTGAAGCATTTTTTGAAGTTGCTGTTGTATCTTTCGGCTTTTCCCGGTTAGGGGTCGCCACAGCGGAACTCCGGTCTGCTAATGATTGGCAGTAGATTTTTACGTGCCGAGTTGCCAGCCCTGATGCATAACCTTCAATGAAGATACGCCCATTCACTCATGTCTCCACGCAGAAGACACTCTAGCTGAGAATCGAACCAGACAGCGTCTTACTGTGAGGCGACAACGCTACCGCAGCACCACCACCGCATTTTTTGAAGTAATACTAGCAATATTTCCAGTATAGTGTGATGTAAATGAGCACTGACAGTGAATTGTCCTGTCCTTCGCATTGATGTTTCTCACCACACACCTCAATAATATGTCCATCTCTCAGTTATGAAAATATGAACATAAATTTGAAAATATGAATGATAAGTGGCAAATAAAGATTAATTTCTCTACTGCAGGACATCTATACATTCATCCTCAACCCCCTTTCCTATTTTGCATGTGAGGTCTGGGTATCACTTCATCAATGACAATCACCTTGAGCTAAGGTTTACACTGCTGGGCGGCTAGCTCTGCCGTCGTAGTTCATTTGTACCATTCACTCGCACACACATTCGCACCTATGGCTAATTTAGAGTGTCCAATCCACCTACTGCATGTCTTTGGGATGTGTGAGGAAATAGGAGAACCCGGAGGAAACCCACACACCCTAGACTAACAATCTTTGTGTCATTTTATTAATAATTGATTACCTTTTTCAGTACAGTCACTTAGTTAAAGAAGCCAAACCCAAAAAAGTGCTGGACTCCAGAAGGCAGTATTGGTGAAACCTGGAAGTATAAAAAGGGCATTTTAGGCTTAAGTGAGTTAAGCGTCCTTGGGATAATTTGAATATCTCCAGAAGGAATCAGTTTTCCTTTGCTGTGAGGTAGCAGAGTTTTGAAAGCAGGTCCATGAGTTTTGTTAAAGGGTTTTTAAGTTCTACCAGAGAATGGTCTGCAGAAGGAATTGCTTTTGCTGTCATTTGTGAGTCTGCATTTCCATAGAAGAGAGGATGCATTATTATTTGTATATAGTGGGATTGTGTTGAGCTGATATCTGTTGACGTGCACTGAAGTGGTACTGTATCAAAAATACATGTAGAACAAGCTAATGTTGTAAAATGGTAAGCAATCTTGCATACTATTTTAAATTGTGGAAGTTTGCATATTAACATTGTCTTAAAATAAGAATTATAGAAATTCAGAAGTGAATTAGCCTCTCTGACCCGACTCTGCATAGTGGAATAGTTGTGTAAGATATCTGCTGCTCAGAATGAACACAGCATGAAAGGTTTACAACCCACGTGCCACCTAGGCTGTTAGGAAAACATTTTTTTCAGATGTGATCCAGCAATATTCCTCACAAGGTTGTGGGGGTCTACAGTAAAGTTGCAGCCTATCTGCCACCTAGGCTGTGGGGTAAGAAGTGCTTGAACACATTCTTAGCTAACCAAAACGTGAGGTTAATTATAGCCTGTCTATCGTGTAGAGTACAAGTGCAAGAGTCATAGGTACTAAGTCTATGTGACACCTATAGTGCAAGTGACACAGGTATAGGTACTTAACCTACCTGACACCTATAGTGTAAGTAACACCAGTATAGGTACTTAATCTATTTGACATCTATAGTGTAAGTGACACAGTATAGGTTCTTAATCTCTCTGACACCTACAGTATAGTGTAAGTCACACAGGTATAGGTACTTAATCTACCTGCCATGTAGACTGTATGTGGAAGAAATGTAGTTAGTTGGAAGGACCACAGCTAAATTGCCACTATGGCTGTGTTAGGAGGAGAGCAGTAATTGTTAGTTATAAAATGGAGTAGTTATAGTCTGTCTGCCCCCTAGACTATTTTATAAAGGAGTAACAGATACTTAAATAAGTTAAATGCAAATGATTTGCCCATAACACTGTGTAGTAAAAGGTAAGATAAGGAAGGCCAAGCTTATCTGCCACTTTGACTGTGCAATTTGAAAGGGTAGGATGAAAGTAAATGATAATGTATCGAGACAACTTGTATAATAATTTAGGGAGACAACTTATAAAATGTTCGGTTGAAAAGGAATATTGTACTGTGACTCAGGGATGCACTAAGATGGGTAAGTGTATAAAATGTACACGAAAGAACCTATATATATGCAAAGAGGTAGTCTGAAGGAAGCTGGGAGATAATGGGAGAAGAGAGGATGCACTGGGAAGTATTATGAGAAGCAGAAGGGGAGCAGAAAGAGATTGAGAAATGAGGCTGGCAAGAGAAAGGAGTTCAGGAAGAGAGAAAAAAACACTGAAGAGGGTAGATTCTCAGCAGGAATGATGTGTAGTCTAAGTCAATGTCTGATAAAGTCTACTGTCTCAAATCAATGCAGATTCACTGAAGCTCAGCCCTAACATCTGGTATGTTTCATACAAAGATGATATGGTATATAGTCCAAATGCCTTCATCAAGGAGATGGTATATAGTCCTAATTCCTTTATCAGGGAGATGGTATATAGTCCAAATGCCTTCATCAGGGAGATGGTATACAGTCCTAATTCCTTTATCAGGAAGATGGTATATAGTCCAAATGCCTTCATCAGGGAGATGGTATACAGTCCTAATTCCTTTATCAGGAAGATGGTATATAGTCCAAATGCCTTCATCAGGGAGATGGTATACAGTCCTAATTCCTTTATCAGGAAGATGGTATATAGTCCAAATCCCTTCATCAGGGAGATGGTATACAGTCCTAATTCCTTTATCAGGAAGATGGCATATAGTCCAAATGCCTTCATCAGGGACATGGTATACAGTCCTAATTCCTTTATCAGGAAGATGGCATATAGTCCAAATGCCTTCATCAGGGACATGGTATACAAACCTAATTCCTTTATCAGGGAGATGGTATATAGACAGAAATGCCTTCATCAGGGAGATGGTAAACAGTCTTAATTCCTTTATCTGGGAGATCCTGTGGAGCATAGGCTGTCATCATTGAGACTGTTCCATCTTTATACTGGAGTCAGATTGCCATGAGTCTGTCACCATTTCTGATGACATCCCTCACTATCTTCATAAGACTCCCTCTCACCATATTTTTTCACACCATTTCTAGTCTGTTCTCCCTAAAAGGAGTAGCTGAGACTGGATTCTGGCCAAGAGACTTTGCTCCATTGCCGTTCTGCCTTAGCTCCTGGATAACCCATCATCAAGCTGCATCCCATCAGTGAATCTATATTCAGTGTAGTAATCCTTAGTTTATTTTTGGTAGGTTGATTAATTGTATGTTGAAATTCACTCAACATAGCTATCTCAGGTAACCCAGGTTGGGTAAGAGGATACCAGAGAACAATTAATCACTGACCTAGTGATACTGAGTTTTATGATGGGCAAACACTGGGTATTTGGTGTGCATCTTCTTCCCACTGTTACCATGGTACCTTGCATGGGTCAGCATAGACCAGGCCCTCAAATCACTTAAAACTGGTTAATCCTCATGCAACTTTTGTAGAAATCAATCAACATAACCAAATCACCTAAAGTTGATTTTACACTGGTGATAGACTAGCTTTTATGTGGCATAGAGGCTGTTGCCTATATTATCTTACTGAGATAATACTGGGTAACGTGTAATACATAAACCGGCTGGTCCACACAACTCTCACTTACCTAGGTGCCACCTAAAGTCTATACTGCTACCCATAATACTACTCATATTTCAATGCAGTCTGTTGTCACATCTCTCAAGTTCATCTGGGAAGACTGAGTTTTAACCTTCTAGCATGTATTTAGCAGGTGGAAGGAACTCCAAACAGACACAGAGAGAACAAGCAAATTCTATACACTGACAGGAGGTGAAGATCAATCCCTGGGTCTTGTTCTTGTAAAGCAAAGAGCTTAAACACTAGATTAACATGTACTCCAGAACTAGCACATTTTTTAGATATATTTTTATAAATTAATATACTGGCATCCACTATACCTAATCTGATTTCCTGTTTTTCTGCAATCCTGGTCTATTGGATATTTATGCCTCTGGCTCAAATTATGGCTGAAAAAATCTCTGGACAAGTTCATTAAACTAGAAATCAAATGTAAAAAAAAAATGTAAATCTGGCTAGCACCCTAATTCAAATGAAATCATAGCCAGTGATGTTAGGAGTTTGGCATATTGTGTCATTCAAGATTAGTTACTGGAGGGCAAAGACTGAAATTTACTCTGTGTATCAGAATGGCCTTATTGAACTTCTGTAGCCTGTTGAAAAGTAGTTTATGAATTATATATCGGCCATCAAAGACTAAGATAACAGACTTCAAATGTTGCAGCAGGAACTTTTTGAAAGTAAACAGAGTCACATCTGAAACATTGAAAACAAACAAAACAAACAGGCCTAATAAGATTTCTTCTCAGAGCATGACAAAACTTTAGGGAGTAGTGATACTCTGATATCTGGATCTATGCATTTGATAACCAAATTGCATCAAACATTTGGCTAATGTTTTAAAATCCTCCAAACCCACTGATATGATTCCACCCATTATTCTTAGAGAAATCCATGTTTTAGATTCCTCTAAGGTTCTTCACACCTTTGAATCAACATGTCACGATATCTGTAGCAATTTTATTATAAAAAAAGAATGTTGAATTAAGAAATATGTATACTAATAATTTATCTGTCCAAGTTCTAAATAAATAATCGTCAATTTCTTTTGGTTCTCATTTTAGAAGAAACTAGCACATCATCAGGTCCAGAAGATTTTACCAGTTGTTTTACCGAGCCTTCTCAGGAGAAGAAATAACATTTATTACTTCTTTATTCAGTTTTATTAATCACAGCAGAGTCAATGATGTACACCTATATCAGCCTGCAACTGTTTTATTTGTAAAACTAACCCAGAATCCAACTTGATTGGGAATTACCATCTTATTTTTCTTATAAATAAGAATATTGAAAGTATGGCTACGGTTTTAATACTAGGTGGCAACTCCTTTATTTCTCCATTGAAAAGGACTGTAGAACTTAATGCTGTTATATTGAATCTTTTTAACGATATTAACATTTAAAGATACAATTACTCCTGATGCTTCTAAGGCCACTGTTAGGGTATGTATGTGTCTATATACAGTATATGTATACATGTGTGTGTGTATGTATATATATATATATATATATATATATATATATATAGATATATATTTCTATGTATATCAAACGCAACCAAACACAAAACCAAGAAAAGAAACAAAATCCAAGGCAACAGGACCCAAATCTCAAAATGATATAGTCGCTAAACCAGTAGGTTAAAACAGCTCCTTTATTGACACAAATCAAAACCAAACAATAAATCCACCAAGCACTTTCGCTCAGTTATTACTGAGCTTCTTCAGAGTTAAAATACATTATAAGGCCGTTGGCCTTTTAAATAGTGATAGCAAGGTCACATGGCTACCTTCGTCCCATTAAAATACCACCTTTGATCAGATTTTAAGAATGTAGTGCATAAAATGTTTCATTAAAAAGTTGTGAACTCTCAATCTACAAACCAAAGTCGAAGTATGAACCAGCCAGGTAATAACTTGTGAAATACATACTATGTTAAATTCACATAAAAAAGTAGGTTTATGAGTTGGTATACACATAACATAAATAAGTAAATAAATAGATAAATAAATAAATGTATATGAATAAATATATATATAAATAAATAAATATATAACTATATATGAATATATAAATATATAAATAAATATGTAAATATGTGTGTAAACATGTAAGCAATCCACCTCTTTGCAAAGTGTAAGTAAACCTACCTACCATGAACCAAAAAACATTAAATAACAAAATCCTGTTGTAAATTGATTTATAGTCATGCTCTCCTTAATTTAAGCACACTATTAATGTTCAAAGCTTCATTCATTGCAGGTGGTCTACCTGCGTCCAATCTTAGCTGCCAGAACAGTTCCCGATATTCCAATCTGGCTTCCCAGTTACCCCCTCATGGGTCAGGTGTCACTTGTTCCAGAATCATGAACTTAAGTTGCATCTTCTCACATGTCTGAGAGTGCTTAAAAAAGTCATTAGTTTCTTTACCTTTACTGATGTCATATTGGTGTTCATACACTCTTTTCCTAAAGTGTCTTTCCGTCTTACCTATGTAAAAACTGTGGCAATGTGTACAAACACCCAAATACACCACTCCTTTAGTGCCACAGTTAAAATATTTGTTGACTTTATATTTGAATTTCCTAGAAGGGATGTAAATAACATCCTGATTCAGCATAAAGGCACATTGATTACAAGAACCACACTTATATGTGCCTGTCTTCTTTCTAGTGGGTTCCTTGTTGGTAGCCTTGTTCTTCTCAAAAAGTTCTTTTAAGTTCATTCCTCTTTTTCTAACAAAACTCGGTACCTGGGGGATAAATTGTTTTATATCATCATTTATTGATATTATGGGCCAATATTTCAAAATGGTCTGTTCTATTGTTTGGGAATTGGAAGAGTATGTAAATGCAAAACTGTTCCTATGTTTAAAAATGTTATTTTTTGCTGTCTGTTCTGAGCTAGCTAACCCAGTTCCCAACAAAGGATAATAGCTGGATCCTCTTTTCTCAATAACTTCTTTGGTCAGCTCCTCTATTAATTTGACCGGGTATCCCTTTTCCTTAAACAAAACACAAAGTGCGTTGACCTCCTCCATAAAATAATCTAAGGTACTATACATCCTTGAGGCCCTAATCAACTGGCCCTTGACTATCCCCTTTTTTTGATAGAAGGGGTGTCCACTGTCAAAATGGAGGTAGGCATTGGAAAAGGTGGTCTTTCTAAAAAGTTTGGATTGGAAGCAACTGTTAACATAATCTTTAATTAAGGTTACATCCAAATAACGCAGAGTATCTTGATCAATGTTGTGAGTAAACCTTAAAAACTCAGTGCTGTCATTAATATGTTCTAAGAACCTACTCAAATCGTGTCAACTTTTCAACAAGATCCAGCTATTATCCTTTGTTGTTCTGTTAACTGTTCAAATATAAAGTCAACAAATATTTTAACTGTGGCACTAAATGAGTGGTGTATTTGGGTGTTTGTACACATTGCCACAGTTTTTACATAGGTAAGATGGAAAGACACTTTAGGAAAAGAGTGTTTGAGCACCAATATGACATCAGTAAAGGTAAAGAAACTAATGCCTTTTTTAAGCACTCTCAGACATGTGAGAAGATGCAACTTAAGTTCATGATTCTGCAACAAGTGACACCTGACCCACGAGGGGGTAACTGGGAAGCCAGATTGGAATATCGGGAACTGTTCTGGCAGCTAAGATTGGTAGACCCCCTACAATGAATGAAGCTTTGAACATTAATAGTGTGCTTAAATTAAGGAGAGCATAACTATAAATCAATTTACAACAGGATTTTGTTATTTAATGTTTTTTGGTTCATGGTAGGTAGGTTTACTTACACTTTGCAAAGAGGTGGATTGCTTACATGTTTACACACATATTTACATATTTATTTATATATTCATATATAGTTATATATTTATTTATTTATATATATATATTTATTCATATACATTTATTTATTTATCTATTTATTTACTTATTTATGTTATGTGTATACCAACTCATAAACCTACTTTTATATATGAATTTAACATAGTATGTATTTCACAAGTTATTACCTAGCTGGTTCATACTTCGAGTTTGGTTTGTAGATTGAGAGTTCACAACTTTTTAATGAAACATTTTATGCACTACATTCTTAAAATCTGATCAAGGGTGGTATTTTAATGGGACGAAGGTAGCCATGTGACCTTGCTATCACTATTTAAAAGGCCAACGGCCTTATAATGTATTTTAACTCTGAAGAAGCTCAGTAATAACCGAGCAAAAGGGTTTGGTGGATTTATTGTTTGGTTTTGATTCATGTCAATAAAGGAGCTGTTTTAACCTACTGGTTTAGTGACTATATCATTTTGAGATTCGGATCCTGTTGCCTTGATATTTCTATGTATACTTTCATCTCCAAACCATTAATAAAATAAATTTTGATTTCTTCAGTGAGGCTATAAAAACTTCACTTTGCACTTGACAATCTTACCAAAAATGGTTTACAATCCAATCCAGTAAGCTGTATAACAAAACTACACTCAGAAAGGTTTCAGTCTTTTGTCCAACTTGTTCAGGTCTTTTTGTGAAACATTTCTCAGATCCTCTGTACAGATAAGTGCGTCATGCACATTTAAACAATCTTAAAATTTTGTTTGTAGGTTTTTCATGTGATAGTCATATATACCTAACTCAGTAAAATTTTGCTTGCTTAATAGGAAGTCAAATTAAAGCTTAACTTAAGCAAATGAATTATGTTTCTACTTTCAAATCCTGTTCATCTAAGTTTATGGAAGATACAGGTTGTCTACATGACTGTTGCAGAAATGGTTCAACTAATTCCATTTATTTGGTTATTAATGAAGCACTAGAAATGATCAAACTGAAGCTTGAGTGATATGATAACCTAGAAGTTGATTGTGTCCTTGCTGAGTCCTCAGTAATTAAGATAAGCATTCTATTCAAATTAGTTATATTGCCTATTTAACTCCATTAAAGCTAGGTCACTGAAGTTCAATTCAATGGGAACTCATTTTTATCAAACTTTTGTTAAACAATCCAAACTTTTTGACAAGTTTAGGCTTACATAATTCTTTCTTATTTTTGAAATTTTCAGATTTAACACTCCTTGGCCTAATCTACTGAACTTTTTAGCATCTATAAAAAATAATTGTTATACTATGTCTTCCTTCTTAAGACCAAACAGCTGAATAAAATAAACTTAGCAAAAGCAGACAAAGGCAAGCGTAATCCAAAACAGGTGACTCAACAAGCAGCAAATATTAAAATTCCAATTTAATGTAAGCACTTTCGAAGGGGTCAATGCCCCAATTTCTTCAGACAAGCTACAACTCTAACATCCTCCCCTTATATACTAGTTCATACATCAATTATTCAATTATCAAACCCAATTACTTTATATCTACAAAGCTACCACCTCCTTCATGTATAAATGTATAAAATTATAAATGTATAACATTATAAATATATAAAATAATAGGTTAGCAATAAATACACACATATAATGCCGATAAAATTGGTAGGTTAAAGTAAAAACAAAAAGTATATATATGTATGTTTATAGTGTTTCCTATTCAAGGGACTTGGTTGCTTAAAATGTGTAAATGAATGCATTCTAGAAGTAGAGGCATGAAGGAGGTGGTAGCTTTGTAGATATGGATGCACACATTCTTGATAAGCATTGGTATAGTTATGAATTTTAATATTGAAGCATGGATGAGATGGCATGCGTTTGGATGTGTGTGTTATCCAAGTGTCAATGATATTAAATGCGACTTTTAATAATAATGTATAAACAGATTTAAGGATTGATGATGCTTATGCTATTTGGTGCTTCATAATGGTTTTGCAATTAAGGTTTGCATTAATATTTGATGCCAATGCTTTTAATAATAAATAGTAAAAACATTTTTAACTTTTAAATTTTAATTTTAACTTCATTCTATTTTATTCTTCCTGATTGTGGGTTGTGGATATCTTGGATCATTTCAAGCTATTTCAGTATGAATTAATGTCACATTTTAATGTTCTTAATAGAAGTAAAAAAATGTTATAAAGTAATTGGGTTTGATAATTGAATAATTGATGTATGAACTAGTATATAAGGGGAGGATGTTAGAGTTGTATCTTGTCTGAAGAAGTTGGGGCATTGACCCCTTCAAAAGCGCTTACATTAAATTGGAATTTTAACATTTGCTGCTTGTTGAGTCACCTCTTTTGGATTACGCTTGCCTTTGTCTGTTTTTGCTATGTCTTCCTTCTTCTTAAAATGCTATGATAGTTATGATTTCTGTTATTAATCCCAGTAGTTATTTATATTGTCTATACTTTCCTCAAACTACAAAAATATTTTTGACAGATTGGAAATATTGCCCTGTCTTAAAATTTATTAATGGGCCTTCCCTTTCAGATACCAAGTCCACCCGCACCTTTTCACACTGTTAGGGCAAGATCCTGTTCAGGGAAAATATTACCCTGAAGTGGGTGAGTATTTGGTATCAAATGCAGTTATTGTCTTAGTTGTTAAATTTTGCTCTGTATGATTCATGGATAAGCACAATACTTAACTCTGTCCAAACCATCATCTAAACAAATATCAGATGACATCACATATTAACCTACCTCTTCTGATAAGTGGAAGTAAATGTGTAGATTAGTAAAAAGTAACAGTAGGCAACAGTAAGATTTCTGAACTCAAATAAATCTTATTCAGAACCTAATGAATGGAATGCCACCCTAAGAAAATACAAGTTTATCATACATATATATACAATTTGCACTAATCAGTTCTTCCCACCATGCAGTGTTCATGTTCCACATTAAGAAACAGAGATGTGATTGGCTGCAAAGAACTGCAGCACTTAATGAAAACATGGAAATAGAAATGGCACAGAATGTGGAAGGGTGGTGTTCAGCTTTATATCACTGAAACATAAGTAAATCAGCTACAAATCTGATTTTAGCAGATACAAAGACAAGATTTAACTAGACTCAGAATGTGTTTTTGGTGAATCACTGCCTGTGGATGCAACAGGCACACAGGAACTGAGTGCTGAAGTCAGTTTGAAGGTGTTTTTCTTTAATTCTCTGAATGTAACCATTGTGTTTGTTTATATTGTACTTAGATATCACATAGCAAGCTACAGGCAGTTTGAAGAAAATTACCACACTGTGTTATTGATAGAATATGTATTTCAGGAGTGAAGAAAACTCTCTTGTTTAAATGAATATGCACTTCCAGGCTACACAGCAACTCAGATTTCCTGCTGTGCATGTCCATTGATTAACAAGAAGTTAATCTGTAATAAGATCCCTGCTCTGCTACATATTTATTTTAAATATGAGGCTGCATGGCCTTAGATATTAGTGCAATATCTGGTTTCAGAAGAAATCTGAATATTGAACTTAACTTCTAGGTTGTAGTCTTCTGGCTGAGAATAAATAGGCAGTGAGGGTTGTGAGCCCACAGCAGCAATAAATACATGGGAGTGCAGGGGGAGCATATCTTTCTTGGATTTAGATTCAGGATTCATTGCCTCGGTATTGCAAACATTTGTAAAGGTGGACTTAGGATTTTGATTTTCAAATTTCTGATCTGATTTGCTTTGTAGAGAAACCACATATATTTGTGTGTGTGTGTGTGTGTGTGTGTGTGTGTGTGTGTGTGTGTGTGTGTGTGTGTGTGTGTGTGTGTGTGTGTGTGTGTGTGTGTGTGTGTGTGTGTGTGTGTGTGTGTGTGTGTGTGTGTGTGTGTGTGTGTGTGTGTCTGTGTGTGTATGTGCGCACATGTATTTTTCCTGTGAATGTGTATTTTAACTAGCATTTTTAATGGCATTTATTATTATTAAGTTTGCTCTATACAAACATAATTTTTGTGAAAAAGTAATGAAAGTTTATTTATTTATTGTCATTAGACATTATCTCATACAGCTCTAGTATATGTAGCACCAACCTATAAGTCTAGGATAAAGTCTGGCAAAGGACATTTTACCAGCAGAAGGAATCACAGCTCTTTCTAGATTAGATTCTAGTTTGCATTTGAGAAAGTATTACCCAGCACACATTTCATCACTGAATATAGTTAGTCATGTTTCATTTTCTAGAATCTAAGTTTGATCCTTGAAATGTTACTTAGCACAGAGAAAATTATTATTTATTTATACTTGTTTATTTGTTTGTTTTTGTTGCCTGGAAAAGTCTGAGTGCGCATAACCCATTTTCAGCAGAGGCCCAAGGAAAAAAGCTCCATAGGAAAACAGTGTGTACACTTTAGTTTGACAAACAACAAGAATTATGAGTACATAATGAAATTTACAATTGGTAGAGGAAGAGTATTTACATAGATTTAATTTCAATATGAATAAAGTAAAGGAACTCATTCTGTAAGCAACACACTAAGATTACAATTTCCATATGGGCAGTTTCTAGTTAACATAGTAGTTACGTCTGACTATCAGGTTGTTACAGGAAGACAAAAATATTTTGTATTGTTCTAGGTAGTTTCTATTTTTTTTTTACAATTCACATAAAGTTCATGTACATGGTCCAACATATTGCTAGGAAGCAGTAGGTTTTGACTAGTTAGCACTAAGTCTGTAGGAAAAGCAAGTACAAAAAAAATATACAGGGTCTGGACAAATTTGTGATACAGGGAAATATTGCCAGCCCAGCTATCTAGAATTGTGTAAATAATTCTATGTCATTTGTGAATACTGATATGATTTATACAGAACTGTATGGTATGTACTGAGCTAAAATGTAATCACAGCATGCCCTGCTGACTTAGAACAGAAAATAAGTTAAAATTAGATTGTTTTACGATTGTGCTATAAATGTTCTCGCTCACTTTCAGTGTAACAGACACACTGTCTAGAGATAGAAGTTTTTTGTATTGTCTTAAAAGAGAAGTAATTATTTGGTTTAAACTGTAAAAAAGTGTTTTATTGTTTTACGACTTCCAAGATCTGCAAACATCTGAGAGATATGTATTTTTAACACAGAGGTATTAAATTCTGTTAGTTTCTGTTTTAGCCTGGGAACTGAAGTCAGGTGACAAAAAGTGATGTCATCCAAGCTAACCCAGCAGTAATATTTGATACTGATTTAAGAACTCTCTCAGAGAGAGACTGTGCATTTTGTAGGATTATAGGATCATAGGAAGCTGCTAGCCTATTGGCCCTGAGGCTTTTGCAAGCCTAGCCAAGAATTTAGCCCATGTTACAACAAGTCAGCACCCTATGCCAGTGTCCAGCAGGGACATAGGTGGAATGCCATAAAGTTCATGTACATGGTCCAACATATTGCTAGGAAGCAGTAGGTTTTGACTAGTTAGCACTAAGTCTGTAGGAAAAGCAAGTACAAAAAAAATATACAGGGTCTGGACAAATTTGTGATACAGGGAAATATTGCCAGCCCAGCTATCTAGAATTGTGTAAATAATTCTATGTCATTTGTGAATACTGATATGATTTATACAGAACTGTATGGTATGTACTGAGCTAAAATGTAATCACAGCATGCCCTGCTGACTTAGAACAGAAAATAAGTTAAAATTAGATTGTTTTACGATTGTGCTATAAATGTTCTCGCTCACTTTCAGTGTAACAGACACACTGTCTAGAGATAGAAGTTTTTTGTATTGTCTTAAAAGAGAAGTAATTATTTGGTTTAAACTGTAAAAAAGTGTTTTATTGTTTTACGACTTCCAAGATCTGCAAACATCTGAGAGATATGTATTTTTAACACAGAGGTATTAAATTCTGTTAGTTTCTGTTTTAGCCTGGGAACTGAAGTCAGGTGACAAAAAGTGATGTCATCCAAGCTAACCCAGCAGTAATATTTGATACTGATTTAAGAACTCTCTCAGAGAGAGACTGTGCATTTTGTAGGATTATAGGATCATAGGAAGCTGCTAGCCTATTGGCCCTGAGGCTTTTGCAAGCCTAGCCAAGAATTTAGCCCATGTTACAACAAGTCAGCACCCTATGCCAGTGTCCAGCAGGGACATAGGTGGAATGCCACGGGTGTAATTTCTGTTCCCCATCCAGTTATCCAGGTTATCCTTAAAAAGGGTTAATGAGGTACTCTACTTTACATGGAAAGGGAGTCTATTCCACAAAAGGAGGAGTCTTTGGGACACAAATTTGTCCCGCCAACAAGTCCTATTGATGTCACAGACCAGGTTGAGGTCTCAGGTGTGGGTTACTTGAGTAGAGCTTGACTTGCAGATGTGCAGCACTCCCATCAGGGTGGGGTCTGAGATTGCTTTGTATGCCAGACAAAGGTCACCTCGGAAGAGTCTGTAGGAGACTGAGTAGAGGAACAGGGCTTTTAGCCTATCTGTGTAGGGTAGATGTTTGAGGCCCTGGATTCTCTGAGTGAGGAATCTCTGTGGTCTCTCCAGCTGCTGCATGTGCTTTGTGAGGTACATGCCAAAAAGGGCATTGTATTCAAGAATTGGTCTTATAAGGGAAGAATACAGGGATGTTATGACCACCTTGTCCCTAAATGAGATACACTTACTAATGAGGTGGGCCATGTACAAAGCTTTCCATACAATGGAGGCAATATGGTGATCAAAAGTCAGTTTGCTATCAACCTGGGTTCCCAAGTCCTTCACTACTGATTGCATGCTTAGTGCCTTATTATCAATGTGATAATTTGTGGGGACATCATTCTCCTCAAAAGGGATGATGATGCATTTTTTGGCAATCAGTATGAGGCCATGTTTCTAGCACCAGTCATTTGTTTGGGTGAGACCCTCTTGGAGGATGTCCATATCATTAGGGGAATTGATGAAAACACTCAGCTTGCAGTCATCAGCAAACTTGTCAGCCATAGAACACTAGATTTGGCCTGCACCTCTGAAAAGTATATCCCAAACAGCAGAGGCCCCAAGACCAGTCCCTGGGGTACACCGCTTTTTACGGGTCTACTACTTGATAGGTGGGTTCTATCAGTGAGCCAGTTTGCTATCCATCTGTTAACATATGGATTTATGCCTAGTTGAGAGAGTTTATCTATTATACCTGAGTGGGGAATAGTATCGAACGCCTTGGCCAGGTCAGGGAATGCAGTGTGCACCATCTTCCACTCATGGCCTTGGTGACTGTCCCAAAGAAGTCGACCAAATTTAACAGGCATGACCTCCCCTTGACAAAACCAAACTGTGTAGGATCAAGTGTCTGGAGGTTGCCAATGTCCTTGTTAATGAAGTCCAAGATAATCTGCTCCATGGCCTTGCAGATCAGGCTAGTTAGGCTGATGGGTCTATAATTTCCTGGATTGGTGGATACTCCACCTTTGTGCAAAGGGATGACAGTAGCTGTCCTCCACTTAGGTGGGACAAAGCTGGTACTCAGGCTTTGGTCGAATAGGGTGGCTAATGGTGCTGCACGTTCCTGCCTGAGTTCATGTAGGATGCAGCCTGCGATGTTATCGGTTTCAATGGTGACTGTATTTTTTTACTTTGAGAGAGCAGTGATAATTTGCTCCCTAGAGATAAGGGGAGGGGGGCAGGTACTGGGGATGTCCTGTTTTACTGATTTGGGGGACAGGGAAGTGAAGTTTTCACTGAACCTGTCTGCCAGCAGGTTGGCTATATCTACAAGGTTTGGGTATGTGATGTCCTTGACCACCAGTTCTGAGCAGATCTGGGTGCTTCCCTTGAGATTGCGGACATATGTGAAGAGAGTCTTATAATTGTCTTTAATAGATGTGGCCAATTTGGACTCAAAGTTGGCTTGGAGGTTTTCACTAGTGCTCTTATTTGCTTGTCTGGGCTAAGGAGAGATTGCTTCCAGTTAGACACCTGCTCCTTCTTGGTCCTGGACAGCAATTTTTTCCTTTTATTATAGAGATTATTTATTGTAGATGACCACCAGACAGGTTAACTCTTCCTTGTGGAGGAGGATTCCATCCTGTCTGGTATTCCTGATTCCATGCAGCTATATAAATGCTCATATTGTACTTTGGTGTAAGTTTGGACATATTTGCCCGTTTCTGTGGAGGTGAAAGGGGCTGTGAAGCTGTTTATACCTTCACTCAGGAGGTTGTAATCAGCTTTGGAGAAGTTTTTTTGTTTGACCCTAGCTGGAGGGATGGTCAGGGCAAATGGTGACTTTGACAGTGACTGCTTTGTGCTTGGATCTTACTAGGGATGATGACACTGTAGGGATGTTGTAGTGGTTACTCATGTTGGTTAATACCAAGTCCAAGATCTTTTCACCTCTTGTGGGGGTGTCAATCAACTGGTCCAAGGAACTTTCATTGATGAAATGAAGGAATCTTTGGGCATTTGTGTTTTGGCATGAGTATTTCTTCCAGTCTATGGTTGGATAGTTAAAGTCACCCAGGATCAGGGTAAAGAGCTGAATCTTCATAGATTCGAAGAGGTCCCGATAGGTGGAGTGGGTATCTTGTATCATCAGAGTTGGAGGCCTTGTAGCTAGCTATGATTTGAATAGGGGTCTTGTCAATTGTTAACTGCACCTGGAGTATTTCCTGTGCATCATACTGTTGGACCAGCCTAGAGGTGTGTATGTCTTATATATATATATATATATATATATATATATATATATATATATATTGCAACTCCATCTCCTTTTGTTTTGCTGTCCATGGCTTGGGGTATGAATGAATGATAGGATGAGTAGCTTGGTTGCTCTCCACAGCTTTGAACAGGTTTCTATCACTGCACAAATGTCAGCTTCTTCCAGAGTTAAGAATGCTTGCAATGAGTGCAGTTTCATGTTTAGACTCCTAGCATTTAGCAGCATGACCTTTAATTTACATTTAGATGAAATTTTCATATTGGTAGTTTTGACCTCATGGCATTGCTTAAAAAGGTACTATGGGGGAGGCAAGAGCCTTTGCCAGGAGCCTGAAGCCCAAGGGTGACAGATGCAGGCCATCTCTGCAAAGCATTGTGGCTAGTCAGTCATGTCATCCCAGGCTGTCATGTACTGGATCCCCTTTGAATGACACCAGAAAATAAACCAGTTGTTAAAGTCAATCATTTTCCATTTGTATTGAGGCATCATTCTAGGTGATGGTAGAATGCTGCTTAAGGCTAGGGGCATACCTGCCTGGGACACATACTCAGCCAGCTCGATCAAGTCTCTCTTCCTATAGTCCAGGGAGGTACATCTCAAGTCATTCACTCCAACATGGACTATGACAGAGTCATAACAGTACCTGTTGAAAGACTTGAGTGCATTGGTGATATGGCAGATTCTGGCACCCGACAAACAACTAACAGTGACATTCTCCTTATCCAGCCTGGTGAGGGGCACATCTGTGTATCTCACAATGGAGTCTCCTATAACTAATATGTTGGGTTTATGTTTAGGTCTTAATGGCTGTGAGACACAGGTGCATGGACTATGTGTGGTGTGTGGTGTGGTGGGCATTGGAGTTTGCATGTGTTTATGCCTCAGAGGTCTCTTTTGCTTGAGTATGCTTTTGTTGAGTACCTCCGCATATGTGGGAGTATGTTGTGTAGGTGTGGGTGGTGTTTGAGGTGTGATGCTTGTGTTGCCAACCTTCTCGGTGCCAGATATACTGGTTTGTGGGGGAGAGAGCAATGACACTAGGTACTTGATGTATTTGCATCTCTCACAAATTGTGTTCCTAGGTGGTAGTAGTAGACGGTTGTCCATGTACATGAGGCAGTTGCTATGCTGTCTCAGGATGCCTATATCGACCAGACTGGCAGGAGAAAATGTAGGAAATTGTCCATCCATATTTGTCAGAAACTGAATGAGCTAAGAGGGTAAAGGGAGGAAGGTGTACGTGTAGTAGTACTACTAGATGATAACACACGTGCTACTCGGGGAAAACTTGTAGCTGGAATACCTCAAAAGGGTTAAAACCCATGCAGCTGAAGCTCTGGCTACAGCAGACCTGTATCTAGACTATGGTACTCAATATTAAGGTTAAGAACTCAGTAAGAAAAAACTCACAATGAAGCAGAAATTAATCACTTATAGTGAAAAGAATAGAACTCACAGTATGAAAAAATACAGTTAAACAGCAATGAATTGCAGTAAAATGCAGTTAAACAGTAATGAATTGCATTAGATAGCAATGAAATATAGTTAATCAGTAGATTGCTTTGAAATAGTAGCTCACAAGTAACAACAGTAACAGACAGCACAAATAAAGCAGCGATTCAGTAGAATACTGTCATCAATTTAGTGAGGCTACCAACAAGCAGTAATAAATAAGGCAAACTAAATGCAGTTGAACTCCTAAGCACAAGCAGCAAAATGAAGTAGAAAGAGGTACATTTTTTTTAGTAGAAAATGAAGAGACAGACAATATTGACATAATTCAAGGTTCAGAAGCTAAAGGGTGGGCCTTTACTAAATTCCCACTATAAACAGCAGAATAAGCTGATGTAATGTGACTGGGGGGAGTGTCCAGTATCAGCTTTATACCAGATGCAGGTAACTCAAAGCCACCAAGACTTAAGACCACCACAACAGCTGGGTTGGAGGGTGGGACAAAAAACAGTTGCACAGATTACACAGATATTACAGTAAAACTGAAGTGCAGAAAACAGTTATCTTTTTCCAGTATCACAGCAGAGCAAACGGCAGAAGACCTCTCACTGCAGCTTTGAACAGCTTGAGCAAATAAGTACAACTGGTTTAAAACACTGGCTATTAAAGGCAGAGAAACAGAAACCAGCCCAATTATCCAATCAAAAATAATTGTGTTGCAGGAATGTTTTTTAGCTAGATCAAACTAGACTGATTTTTTCTGTCACAAAGAAAACAGCTAGGCCACTCTAGACAAAATATTTCACTACAAGCTCAAAAGGGCACAAACAGTAACAGATATTTAGCTCTAACAGCCAAACAGGAGGCTGAAATCAGTTGCACAAATTACACAGATATACAGTAAAACAGAAGTGCAGAAAGCAGTTGAAAATAAGCACTTATCTTTTTCCAGTATCACAGCAGAGCAAATGGCAGAATGCCTCTTACTGCAGCTTTGAACAGCTTGAGCAAATAAGTACAACTGGTTTAAAACACTGGCTATTAAAGGCACAGAAACAGAAACCAGCCCAATTATCCAATCAAAAATAACAGTGTAGCAAGAATGCTTTTAGCTAGATCAAACTAGACTGATTCTTTCTGCCACAAAGAAAACAGCTAGGCGTCTCTAGACAAAAGATTTCACGACAAGCTTAAAAGGTCACAAACAGTAACATATATTCAGCTCTAACAGACAAAAAAGGAAACTAAAAACAGTTGCACAGATTACAAAGATATACAGTAAAGCAGAAGTGCAGAAAACAGTTGAAAATAAGCACTTATCTGTTTCCAATATCACAGCAGAGCAAATGGCAGAAGTCCTCTCACTGTAGGTTTCAACAGCTTGAGCAAATAAGTACAACTGGTTTAAAACACTGGCTATTAAAGGCAGAGAAACAGAAACCAGCCCAATTATCCAATCAAAAATAACAGTGTAGCAGGAATGTTTTTAGCTAGATCAAACTAGACTGATTCTTTCTGCCACAAAGAAAACAGCTCAGCCTCTTTAGACAAAAGATTTCACTACAAGCTCTAAAGGTCACAAACAGTAACAGATATTCAGCTCTAACAGACAAAAAAGGAGACTAAAAACAATTGCACAGATTACACAGATATACAGTAAAACAGAAGTGTAGAAAACAGTTGAAAATAAGCACTTATCTTTTTCTAATATCACAGCAGAAGAAATGACAGAAGGCCTCTCACTGCAGCTTTGAACAGCTTGAGCAAATGTATTTTGTCTTGGACCTAGCAAGAACATCCACTCATCATCAACATCTGCACTTGCCTTGCTGTAAGTAAGATTTATGGCATAGTATCTCTCTTAGATATAGATAGGAGTATAGTAAAGATTAGTTTAGATGTTCTCTGTATTTATTTGAGACTGTCATGCAATGTTGTTTTAAAATATTACCTGTGATTTTGAACTCTGAAGTTACTGTGTTAATTGACTGAGTATTGTCTTGTTCTTTTATTATTTATTATTAAATATATTTAAACCTATTTTTGTGGCTGATATTTTTGAGACATATTTAAGCTCTTAGATTACTTGCATATGTATTTGGTGACACTGTACAGGTCACTCCTAAGTAGCCTTGCCAGTCTTGGTCAGACTGCCATTCGGGTAATAGTAACATTACACAGTAGGATTGGGCACACTTTGTAAGGGCCTTATAGTAGCTGCTAAGTAGGGGT
This sequence comes from Protopterus annectens, assembly GCF_019279795.1. Lineage (NCBI taxonomy): Eukaryota > Metazoa > Chordata > Ceratodontiformes > Protopteridae > Protopterus > Protopterus annectens. The sequence goes on along the minus strand of NC_056730.1, from coordinate 752,130,324 downwards.
TGGTGGCAGTGGAAACTACCTTATAGTCTGGGCAGAAGGGGGCATAGCTAGTAATCCTGTGCCAGCCCTCCCCAGATGTGTGTTTGTATATAAACCAAATCTCAAAGAGTGTGTGTGTGTGTGTGTGTGTGTGTGTGTGTGTGTGTGTGTGTGTGTGTGTGTGTGTGTGTGTGTGTGTGTGTGTGCGTGTGTGGCAGGGACATGAAGCACTGTTTGGACAGAGAGAGTGCTGGAGGTCTTGACTTGGCCCCTCAGCTGTGATCTTAACCCTATAGCTGTGCCAGAGGAATGTCTTATTGGGGATCTGGAGAAAGAGGGAAAAACCAGCCCCAGACTGACTGTGATCTCTGTGTGCTCTTAAGGGAAATTGCACTTTACTGTGTGTGTGTACTTGTCATCCTTCCAGTATGTACATCCCCTAGCTGTTGCCAGTGGAGAGGATTGAGGCTCCTTTATTACTGGGACAGTGCAGAGGCATCACAGAAATAACAACTGATTATGCACTTTCAGGGACTTGCAGACCCTTGTTTTAATATGCTGCTGTCAAAGCAGGTGGATATAGATGGGCGAGAGAAAGGAATGGGAACAAGAAAGAAAGTGGTTGCAGAGAAGAAAAGTAGGATGAGGCTATCCTGGAGATGTGCATGAACATTGCCATTTGTCTTTTAGTCACTGTTTAAGTTGGAATTTGAATTGGATATTGTTTTATTGTTGTTTTAGTTGAACTGGAATGGCATTCCAAATTTTTGAGATGTAGTAAAAGTAAAAGAAAATTCTCTAGCATTATTGTTAGGTTTAGTTACTGTTAGAGTGTGCTTAGTGCTAGAACACAGGTCCCTGGCAAGGGGGTATTGCCAGAGGATATTTTGTAAAGTGGGGCATTTATTTGGGTAGTGGAAGAGGTTGTGCACAGTAAGGAGACAGTGATGTGTTTTATATGGGCTACTAGTGGCAAATTTGTCAATTTTGTTGTAGCAAGCATCTGGTTTTGTTATCTGTCTTCTTTTACAAACACTAAACCTAAAAACACGTCAACTGCAACATTTGATAACAAACTCAGATAACTATCATACACCAGAAGCAGGACTTTAGAAGTAAAATAATGAACTTCTATATGAATAAAAAGTGAAAGTCCTGCCCAAGTTCCACCATTTGTCTGGGTTACAGAAAGTGCTGGTAAACTGGCAAGGATTTATTTATTTATGAACATCAGAGCATAATAATAGTATTCTCTAAGCTGTACTTCATCCCTGTATGGACAGTATTATCAGTTTGAAGGTGAAGCATAGCAAAATTCAGCTGAGCTGCTGTTAATTACATTTGCTAGTTTTAACAAGAATACATCTGATTCAAGTAGCACTCTGATGGAACGTGCTATAATTAAGGGATATTAGCATGACTCTGCTAAAATACAAGATCTATGTCTCGTAATTGATGTGGCTTGTGAAAAGCTGAGACTGAAATATATACAACTCATACACAATATGGCAGCAGCATTCCAACTCTGCAGACATTCTTGAACAATTTGTAAAAGTTATGGCATTGTGAAAATGTTTATCATTTTACCCAGAAAAGAGAAAGTGTGGCAGTCCATTAACACAGTACTGATCTAGAAATGTGAGGTTCAGCAATAAATAGTGCTAAGCATCTTCCATCATTTCTTGCTATGCACGATTTGTTACAACTTGTCTTTTCACTACCTACTATAGCTGACTAGTATTTAATAACATAGATAACATGAAAAATATTGCCTTTCAGCAGTGATTATATTACTTATAGTAATGTCTTTCAGCTTTTCCCGGTTAGGGGTCGCCACAGCGGAACTCCGGTCCACTAATGATTGGCAGTGGAATTTTACAGTGCCGAGTTGCCAGCCCGATGCCCAACCTTCAAAGAAGGCACACCCATTCACGCACACACCCTACCTGCATGTCTTTATACATCACTCGACCATGGGAAGACATGCAGACTCCACACAGAAGGCACTCCAGCCGAGAATCGAAAGAGAGAACCTCTTGCTGTGAGGCAACAACACTAACCATTGCATCCCCATGGTATATAGTGATTATATTACTTATATGTAATATAAAATTTGTTACACCTGGAGAAATAGACCCATAAGTCTAGGTACAGTGTGTGTGCCTTTTTTGGTAACAATAATAAAAATATACATAATACAACATGCTTTTCAGCTGCAGTACGAACAGATTAATGTATTGTTGTATAACACACATAAATATCTTTACCATGATGACTTGTTAGAAATTTACAGATACCCATATGAAATCTATCACAAAAAAAAGGCTACAGCTAATACAGGTTATATATTCTTCTAACTGTTTGAAATGTAGTCATAGTCAAACTTTGGAAATTATATTGTTAACAAAATCAAACCCTTTACTATATCTTGAACATATATAATTTTTTAATTATATTTTGCGGGCTCTCCACTGCTGATCATCATCTGCTCCTAGAGGCCCATCCATGTTCACTGGGTATACCAAACATAACTATTCCCCCCCTCGTGTTTGGGGCCAGCAAATAGAATTAGGCACCCTGGAGAATTGTCCTACTGCTTCCAAGGAGGGCTTTCGTTTATGTGCCTATGTTCTCGATTCTTTGCATCATCCTGTAACATCTCAGGAAAGGACATGCAATTGGTATGTTGGGATATTGTTCTGCCACCATGGAGAGCCAGCCATTGCTCTGCTCTACTCACATCCTCAGCCTTCACTAACTGTAAGGTGTGCCCATTTTTTCTAACCTGTACTGTCAAGCAACCCAGATGATAACTGAACTCAGAATGTCTGGGCTGTAGTCAGGGCGTTATCCCTCTACTCCACTAATACAGGCTCTTTTGAGCCAATGTAGGTTGCATTGCACTACTTCCTGAAGCACAGCTCCCATGCCTATGCCACACTTTAAAGGAATTTGAGAAGAAGCAAGCTACTTGAAGCAGCCATCTTACTTTTTTTACTTTTCATTCTATATGAGCTTAACAAGTCTGATTCTTGAAATCAGTTCAAACTACCAGCCTACTTATGTGCTAGTAAGACAAGTACTTGAACTGCGCTGTAGGGCAGTGCATAGAATCATGGGATTACCTTGAAAGTACATTTTGTACAAAGCTGTATAAAGTCACTTGTGTTCTTTATTATACAGTTATGGCATTACAGTTCAGTATTACATACAACAGCAGTATTTTACATGGAATAACATATAATTTTCCACTCAGCTGTAACTCATTGTACACAATCAAATAAACAGCTGTTACAGTAAAGCTCTTCCTTTCCTGATGTTATTATATTTTTTGATCACTTTTATTAATGGGTCAGATCTACCATTTTCCAAACCACTGTATGCATTTTTAAACAGAGTGAACATCTGTTTTACAAGACAGATACTACATTTATGAGAATTAATTATATTTGGTTTGTTGCCCACTCCAGGGAAGCTATATGACTCACTTGAAATCACAACTGCCATCTGTTATCCATTTCAAATATTACACTTGTTGAAGTGGTCATATTTTTATCTATATAACACAATTCAACATGTCTTCACTTTGGCGGATTTTACAACTGTCTGTTTCATTTCTTAAAGAAAGTCACATAGTAAATTTAATTAATGGGCTTTATGTCTGTTCCCTGTGACATACTTTCCCACTAAGCATCAAATTTCAGTATTCCATTGCACAATGATACAAAGCATGCTGAACAGAAAGAACTCAAAACACAGTACAAAACCATGAGAAAATGCAACAGCAAAGATCTGTAGAGCATGTACTGTTACACTTACTAGCCTCCTCTTTGCAGTCTCTAAACTAAACAAAACGTTGGGAAATGATGTAGCAGGATGTGGTGACAAGGAGAGATGGAATGTGTTACACAACACTTGTGTCTTTGCTTCTACCAGTTCTGTGTGATTTTGCTAGAGTTACTATTTTGCCCCCTGAACAGTGTTCTCTATATTACTAGTTTACTCACTTTATTTCTTTTAAGCAGGCAAGTGGAATAGATTAAATAAGGCCTTCTTCATTCATGATCCAGTTGCATAAAACATCACAGTAAACATAAAATCTACCAAAAATGGTACAAATATATATGAACCTACTTTTGCATAATAGAGTATGGACACGTTATAATTATCTGGGTTGAAATCCATTTAACTATATATATATATATATATATATATATATATATATATATATATATACTATGAGATACTGCAAGTCCCTAAAAGCTACTGTCGGGACTAGTAAGGCAAGTTGTGAAGTTAAATTAGCTTCTGAAGCCATGAATAAATTATAAGTCTGTCTTTGCATTGCATTAGAAAACCAAGAAATAACACTCAGCAGTATTCTGAACTTATCCAAAATGACACCACCCACTCAGACCCAGAATGCATAGTGATTGCACTAGTAGACATATGTGCTGCAAACTTTACTCATGAAACAATTTTCTTAGTATTATACATTCTCAAATCCCTTATACCTCCTATATCACAAAAACAAATACTGAAGATGCTGTCTAGCACCATAAATACTACTTCCACAGCACCAGAAAATTTACCAGAATCATTAATAAATAGTGTCAAACACAGCCTTGTGAAACCCCTTTTTAAACTGTTTAGCTTGAGCTTAGCTGTAGGATATGGCCTCAAAATATGACAAACTGTGCTACTAATGCCACTACACAAGTGTGGCCATACCACAGACTCAGGAAATTATACACCCATTAGCATAACTAGTTTGATTTGCAAAAACTATGGAATGCATCATATTTGACCTCATAAATTATGATATCAAAAACCTTACAAGGATAGACCCACATCAGTTGGCTTTGTCAAAGGGTGATCCTGCCTACTTAGTTTAGATAAAGTCCTTCAGAAGATCACACAGGCTTAGACTTTGGTCATTCTAATTACACAGTTTATTTGGATGTATCCACAGCATTCAAAGCTATACTCCACATTGGCATCATTAATAAGCTAATTGCTTTAAAAGAAGATCCATACATGGTAAGGTGGATAGGCAAATGGCTGTTAAGATAGAACCCACAGAGTTATGATAGCAAGCATATCCTCAAAAAGTATAAAAGTAAATAGTGCTGTGCCCAGCATATCTCTCAATCTGCAGCCAACAAAAAACTGGACAATGGCTCTTGAAAAAGTAGGTATATCCATCAAAAAATCTAGAGAGCTTATTAGAATAAACAATTGAATAAGTAATAATAGAGTGTCGGTGGTTCAATGGGTAAAACACATGCCTTTAGTGCTGGAGGGTCAGAAAGCTATGGGCTCTATGTGTAGGTTTGGGGGTGGTGCACTCCTGACTGTGCTGTCCTTCAGATGAAATGTTAAACTAAGATCACATCTGCCTGAGCTGGTGGTAGCTCAGGTGGATCTAAAAGATCCCACAGCACCTATCAAAAGAAGTAGTGGGGAAGTTCCCTAATGCCCTGTCCAGATTTTCCCTAATAGTATAAATATTCAAGAAGCCACTAGCCTAGCAGGACTAACAAAGTCAAAAAAAGATAACTAGATAGCTAAGTAGATAGATAGACAGACAGGTAGATAAAGAAATGAGAGAATGATACATAGATAGATGATAGATAGATACATAGATAGATAGACAGATAGATAGATTGCTCTTCCAACTTCAGTAGCTGCAGAAACATAAGCTTAACAAATGGAGAGTTAGAAAGTGATGCAAAATGTAAGCATATCGAACAGATGGCATGACAGTACAACAGGTCCATATTCCATATTAGAAATAAGCCTAAGGTACTCTGTTGGCTGAAGTGCACGTTATTTCATAGAGTGAAGCCAACAAAAAACAAGACTACCTCCTTAAAACATTAAATTTCATGTGCCAAAAAACCCTGCATGATGGCATCACTTTTCACACATGCACTTTATTTTGGTAATTCTCATCAGATCAATCATACATTTTACTCCTGTTCCAGTCATGAAGCGCTTGTCACAGCTGTTCTCACAACATCCAGTTTTAAAGGGAAGCAAGTATGGAATGTGTTGCAAAATATAAGATACCATCTGCATATGTTTACAAGACAAGTTTAGCATGTGATATTAAACTTCTACACTAAACATTTATTAAGCAATAAAAGTTTAAAAGCAGTCAAATGCGTGACCAGTCACTGTCATATATGGGATCTTCCCCAATAAAATCACTTTTAAGATGCAGCACCAGGACTCCAGATTTTTAATTACATTCCATGTTATAAAAACATGTAGTTAACCGTAAATGACATCAGATTGCACTTTGCCCCAAAACATTAATAAGTGCATATAACTGACATTCATAGCTGTCAGCTGTTCCTGATTTTGCAGAATACCTCTGATGTTGTCTCATTCTGTTTGTTCTTCCTAAAATTGTTGATATTTCTGATAGATCACTGAGGATTAAAGTGAATCAGTAATACCAGAAATTAGAGTTTCATACTTTGTTCAGAAAATGCATGTTGATATAAAACCTCTTCTTCTATTAATTACTCTAATATACTTAAAACAATTTTTTAAAAACTGTTGAATTTCGGGCTTCCTCCACACCCATTATTTTCGGCTATGTCCAGAATCCTTAACCAAAGTAACTGAGAAGTACATGAACGCTAGAGAATACTAGAGCACACTTTGCCCCAAGATATTAACTACTAAATTGTACCATATGTTTCCTGACAAATCTACTCTTATGGTTGCCAGTTTCTTTATTTACACTTTGTTAACCAGGTTAGTCCCTCTAGGACAATTGCCTCTTTTTGGGAGAGACACAAGGTGGCATTCATACTGTCTAAGGGAAAGTTGCCAGAGCACTGGGGAACTTATTTTACATCTGCCAGAGCTACCACCAACTCAGACAGATGGGGTTCAGGTTTAATGTCTCAGACAATGGCTGGATTACCTGTAAAGCACTGCTAAAATTTAGAGACTAAGATCTACAAGCTACTAGCAATGCTCCTTCCACAAATTAACTATCAGCATAAATAAAGGTCCACATAACTACAGCAGAGATGCAGAGAAAAGGCTTCAGAGAAGAGGAGTTGTTACTCAATCTAAACTTCAGTCATAGATGGTGCAAATAAACAATATATATAATGTTAAAATCCTAACAGGATCCTACCTACAACATCAACTAGCATCTCGGGTGCATTCTGCCTTTCCTATACAAGACTATTGGTCCATCTACTTCCCAAGTCTTACAGGGAGAGCAGAGAAACAAAAAACATATTCCTACCTTCAGGCTTCATACTAACTGCTCATTGTCCATTATGTGCCAGTAGTCTGAGGAGGTGAAGTGACGGCTGTTGGTCATGGCAAGCTAGGACTCCATGGCATCCTGTTATTTCAGTAGAGATTTCTGCATTTTCTGTGAAGTATGATACATTTAAAAGACAAGAGTGCCCTAGGGCTCAATATTGAGACCCCCACTTTTTAGCATCTTCTTCAATCTCAGAATGGAAATTAGGATGTCTGGTTGACTATGTTTGTAAATGATTGTAAACTGGGTGTTATGGTTAAATCACCCATTCATTACAGCAGGATCTAACCCTTTTAAACATGTGGCTTATGGAAAAAGGGCCAAAATTAAATGCAAAGAAGTGTATTTTGTCACATTTGGTGAACAACTCTCTCACTCAATGTAATTTTTTAGACAATACTCCATTCCAAAATGATAATGTAGTCAGGGATAATGGATCCTGGATTGATAATAGCTTCTGCTTTGGTCACCATGTAGTAACGTTGGTCAGAAAATTCTTCTATTTAATACTAATAATATTGAAAGACAGGATAAAAATTGTCATCCATCTGTATGAAGACCTAATTAAGCACAATGCTTTCTTCAAAACATACATTCTTAGATATAATAAGAAACTGGAAAGACACCAGAGGTAGGCAGATGAGAAGACTGTTTGCCTAAGGTCCTTGTGCGACCACCAAAGCTTGAAGTTCTGTCCCTTTATTTATTTTCTAACCAAAATGTCTGGAATGTGCATATATCTGGTGTACTGAAAATTATCTTAAGCTAAATGCAAAAAAGTGCAACATAGTAGCATTCAGCAAAAAGGTTGCTCACAGCTCTCTGTTTATATTGGTACTCCTCTTCAGATAAATACGGTCATAAAAGACCTCTGTACCTATGTAGACCACTCTCTCATTTGATCATTATGTTTCTATCATGGTTAGGATATCCTTCTATCTGGCCTAGTTAATTCCAAGGGAATATCTTCTAGAATCACAGAAGTCATATTACTGCTGTACTCTTCCCTTAACAGATCCATCATTAAATACAAAGTCTCTTCAGGTATGTACAAATCCAAGCATATTGCTCAACTGGATAGGTCCCAATGATTTTTAACCAAAGAACTTTAAGTTCTTAAATCCTTCAACTATGCTGATAGATTATCACAATCCTCCCTATACTCAATAACCTGCAGGCTGCTCTGAGGTGACCTACATCTCTTTTTTTGGGTCATGAAAGACCCAGTCTTATTTGACCTGCTACTTCTTTGCAAAATCTGTGGCTCTACAAACACTTGTAATAGAAACCTAAATTTACACAAAAAAATAAACAGGATGCCCTAGAACGATATGTTCCTAACTCATCATGTTCATAATCTATGGAGTAAGTTACCATTACAGGTCTAGTAAAGAACTACTTTGACTGCTGGATCAGTAGACATAGATTTACACCAGGACTATTATGAATGGGTCTGAGTGATTTGGGAGGTGGACACTATTAAGTACTCATAAACAGTGGCAAGAACATTTAAGTGTGTCTGCTTAAAATTGTGCATGGCGAGACCTCTTTTGCTCCCATAATGACTTGCCTGGTATTATTCATATGTTCTTATGATGAAGGTGTAAGAGCCCATATCACTAACGGTCCTCCTTTCTATTGACTTTTAAGGTATTTTTCTCAGATCTTGTTTTGGAAATTAATTCTGAGGTACTGCCTCAACAAAGCTCAATATATTATATATGAGAAAGGGACTACATAAATTACTGAAAAAATGAACCCCTTGTTTTAGTTCTGTCTATGTTTAAGTGGTCAAACAGAGGAGCTTCTCAGAGAAGTCTTCTTAGTGATAAAGAGACTGGATCCCTGATGGTTGGGAAGGAAATGTGCATATCTATTACTTTCATTCATCAGGGCCATTAACTATCAGACACATATACTGCACTACAGAGGTAAGGTTGTTAACTGAACAGAAATTAACCCTTTGAGTTAAAGATGATTCTCTCAGACTGTAAACAAAGTAAGGCCACATGTTATCAAACAGGTTTAATACTGTATGCTGGACAACTATTGCAACCAGAGTCTGAAACAGGCTTGTTATCTAAAGAGTCAATCTTTCCCACAAGATGTTACATCCTGGTTACTAGAGGCCTCTGTGGATAAACCTTTTTATTTGTCTTCCCTGAGGTGAATAACAATGACAAATAGAGGAAAAGGACAAGCAAATCAAATAATTCATTACCCAGTTCCTAATTATATATAAATTACCCTTCTATGTCTCGGCCCTTTTGTGGACATCAGACAAAAGGGAAGCAGTATAAGGACATTTCAATTCCATCACAAAAAGGCAGTAATGGCGACCCCTAACTGGGAAAAGCCGAAAGACACAACAACAACAACAACAAAAAGGCAGTAGTCAAGAGCAAGAAAGCAGCAGCAGCACAACAAACAAGACAGACACTTTTCTTGTAGTCCTAAGTGATGTCAGTCACCGATGAATTGAGCTTGTCATAGATCTCAGTCTGTAGGAGGAAGGTTCTTTCAGTGTACAAACAACTGGTGTCTTATAACAAATGGTAAAAGAAGTAGTCTTCATCGGATATACCATAGAATTTTGTTCCCCAAAGTTGTTGTTGTGTCTTTCGGCTTTTCCCGGTTAGGGGTCGCCGGTCTGCTAATGATTGGCAGTAGATTTTTATGTGCCAAGTTGCCAGCCCTGACGCACAACCTTCAACGAAGGTACGCCCATTTATGCATGTCTCCACACAGAAGACACTCTAGCTGAGAACTGAACGGGACAACATCTTGCTGTGAGGCGACAATGCTACCGCAGCACCACCACCACAGTTTGTACCAGAACTAACCCCAGGCATACTAGAAAATGGCAATAGTAGAGAACAATGGACTGAAATAATTCTTTTTCATAACAATTGGAATATTACGGCAAAAGCACAGTTTTACACATGCATGCTACTTTCCTAACATTTTAAATCATGATCATCGGTGCTCAATGTTAATGCCATGCTAGCATCTAAAATACTTATTCTTTAAAATATAATGTTATGTATAATTATGTGATTATTAAATGTTATTCTAGCAACAATTTTAAATAGATAATATACATGAGATTTAAAAATATATTTTTGTAGATATTTATGAATTTTCAATTATATCTGTGATGTTTTACACTGATTCTTGAAGTAAACAGTGTTAACAATATAAAACAATCTTATTTGTAATTAATGTGTCAGTAATGGAGAACACTGGACTTCTATAACTATTTAAAATTGTCAGAAAAGAAACCTGTCCCAGATGTCTCAAGTTTGTGTAACGTAACACAAATCCAAACAAAAACACAAGAAAAAGTGGAGTCATTGAATCCTTTGCATGAACCTTTATATAATATTTAATATTAAAGGTTCATGCAAAGGATTCAGTGTCTCCACTTTTTCTTGTGTTTTTGTTTGTATTTAAAATTGTCGCTAGAATAAAACTGTATAGTTTATAGGCAATGTTTCAATTGATTCCTATATTTAATTCAATATTATTCCTCTTCCAGGAAAATGAACTTTTACATAGTGTTTTTGACTTCAAGTGGTGACAATGGGGAACACTGAACTGAACTTAACTGGCGTACATATTCATAGATGTGAGATACACTCAGTCCAGTGTTCTTCATTATCTCCCATATAAAACAAGTTATGGCAGCTATTCCACTGATTTTGTAGCATTTTTGGTCTGTATTTATTCAGCTTCAAGTATAGGCTTTTTTTTCTTCTATTTAAAGCTCTCTCTGTAACCAGAGAGAGAACTTTGCAAGCTTATTCTAGCTGTCAAATTAAGAGGTTCATGAAGATACAGAACTTTACTGTGTTCGCCCTTCTGTATTCTCCATCTTTTTATGCAGAATATTTAGTAATAGGTTCATAGATTAGTACTAAGCTAATTGCCCTTGCGAGCCATTGAAGCCTAGCCAATTATCCCTTGTGAGACTCAAACCCTGCACCTTGTGTTTGTAAGACAAACACCTTAACCATTAGGCCACCCTCCCAACCCTTTGTTACCATGAATACGAAAGATTATGATCCCTCTATTCCAAAACACAAGGCAATAACTATTTACTAATATTTGTGGAAGGGAATACACATTACTAGCTTATTTTCTTGCTGCTTTACCTTTGTATTTCACCCAAGTTGTTTACCAAAAGTCTAGTTGCAGTATTCTTCCATCTTAGGCTTTAGGAGGGACATGCATAAACACCCTTAACTAGATGTCTGATAGAGGCCCTGTCTCTGGAAACTCTACAACTGTCCCTATAGCAAACTTCCCAGTATTTGCAACTGCTTCAGGAGTTAGTGGTATCAACAGAATTCGATCATTCTCCATTTTTTCAGGTAAATGGAGATTCCTAGCAGAAATGATGAACACAGATTCATGAATTTTCCCTTCATTAAAACCAGATAGAGTTGATTATAAATCTGTTTTCTCATATTTCTCAGCAAAAGTAACTGGAAGCAAGGAACCACTTGAAAGCTATAGGGACCATCTCCTTGCCCATTTTCATGACATCTAGTGACAGACGTCACAACAGAAATGTGCAAAGGCACCTGCAAAGTCTGCAGAGTCAGAGTGCTTACTCCTGCAACACATTGTTTCAATGAATCCAGCTTTACTAATGGAGTTGCTATGGTAACACAATCAGACACTATAAACCAAGGTTTAACATTTCTCACTCAACACCAAATCAGACCTTGACAATAGATGCTTTGGATTACTCTTTAGGAGATCACCTATAGAGCCTAAAAGGTCAGGGTTAGTAGTCGCAATCAGAAAGGAAACAATACATCAACATCTGAGAGATATAAGCCTAGCATCTGTCTCATAACTTTCAGTCAGCTCTCTAAGACTCTGATGATTATAACAAGCAATAGAACAGTAATCAAATTGGGAGGAGGGCATACCCTGCTAACAGACATGCCATAATCATTCAGGATTAAGTTAGCCATATAATTCATACACTCGGATGGTTCACATTCCATATCAAGAGAACGCTCTGGCAAATCATTTAAGCATGCAAGCTGGCACCTGGATGTGAATGCCTTCTTTATCTCATAAGAAATGTGAGGCCATTCCAAAATATACCTTTTACCTTACATTGGAATCCTCAGCTTTCTATTTTCTGTCACGGTATCTTCAAAGGTAGCCAATGTGTTTTCCCTCATTTAGAGTCAGGGTGTAATGTATCCTTTTCCACCAACTCCTCTGACCTTAAGAACAATGTTAAAAGTCAAAAATGTCTGATTTAAAACAAATAGTCCTAAAGTGACTGAAAATGCCTTAAGCTATGCTTCTGGCCCAGACGTTTTTGGCTACTCTGAAAGCTAGTCTCTATACAACAAACTCTTATTTCAAAAACATGGAAGCTTATAATATCTAACAACCTCAAGGATTTACAGCCAAGCGACCATATTTTCTTTCCAGGGGATTTTATGTCTTGAAGGAAACTAAAATACTAAAAATACTAAAGATCACAAATACCAATAAACTATGTCTGTCTATATTGACCAGATTTTCATACTGCTGTGAAAATAAAGACTTAGACCCTGTTATTTGTCCACTTCCACCAGTCACTGAATACCTACCTTCAATATTAACTGCTGGCCTTCCTATTCGTCTATCACGGGGCATGTATTTGTTGCTTCAGGCTGTGTGAATATTTTTGCCAGTTTAACTTCTCATTATGCTGTAGATTACTACTTCAACTGGATCTTTCATCTCTAACCTTCAAGGCATTAAGTAGTGACCATTTGCATGCTATGAATGTAAAACTAATTCTACCACAGTTTTGTCCTGTCAATGCATTAGTCCTCAAATACCTTTTTTGGAGAACTATTTTTTCATAGGAATCACTTTAGTTAAGCACACTGCATGCACTTATGTTTAAAAAACTGCACACACTTTTCTACAAGGACTGGGCATCATTAAGGCAAACCCCTGCTTGATATCAAAGGTAGGGTCTGAAACAGTCTATTCAGATGACTTTCTGCTTCCCTAAATAATTGGCATCATCACAGAGATTTTCCAGTTGTGCACTGTAAAATTATTGGTATGGACAACAAATGAAAAAAAAACTTGTCAGTAACAATATAAATTCAGGCAGATCTTATGTTTTAATTAACTTTAAAAATATCTCCTTACATTGCATGGCATACTTGCCTGATGCATTTCTACTGTTTATGTTTGCCTGAAGAGTATAGATAGTATACATACACACACACACACACACACACACACACACACACACACACACACACACACACACACACACACACACACACACACAGGTAAGGATATATAAATATCACAAAGGTCTGCACCGTACACATCTGGAATGTTAATAAATTCTGTTATAATGTAACATATAAACAATAATCAATATCCATTTCTTTCATCTGTATATTCCCAAACATGTCTGAAGACCATTGCCATTCGTTGTTACACCACATCACTTAGAAGACCATTCAAGACATCCAGCCCCTATTTGTAGAAATAAATTCTATGTATCAAGCCTGAGAGCTGCCTTATTACTTAACTGCTATAGTTCTGTAATACAGACATATTCCAGTTTCTGAATAATGATTGCATGAATTACTGGTTTTGACAAGATCATCTGAAAACATAAATCAATCAGAAAGGGATGGCTTCAAGGGGGATTTCCTTTTGCATTTCCAAGATGCAGCAACCCCATTCTTGCATGTGTCCTTCAGGCATACCATCTGGCATGGTAATTATCACGTGCTTTGTCCCCAGAATAAAACATGTCTTCAAATAATTGACTGAATGAAATGTTTAACTCTCTTTGGATCCAAACTACATTTAATTAATTGGCCTTTAAGAAGTTGGTGGTAAGCTCTCCTTTTCCTCCACTATCTCCCCTCCTAAAGAAAGCCTCCTTCTTAATTTCTGAGTACCTTGTATGCCCCTTTCTTAGCCCTTCCATCTCTTCTCTCCTCCAATGAATACATTCCTAAGTTACTGAGCTTTCACAGATATACAGTCTTTCCAGTTTGTTCCCTATTTTGTTGCCAAGTTCAACAGATTCAGAGGTAGGTCATCTGATGTCCTGGGAAATCCCCCATATCTGGCACCCTCCTAATCCCAAAGTTGAGGACAAAGAAACATGCAAACAAACAAAAATACTACTGAATTCAATATGCAAGCTTTTTGCTACAGATACTAAATACAAAGTAGCCAACACCACAACTTTGCCCTTTTCCTCACCGTAGTGCAATCTCGGAGTTGGTATATATAGTTGAGGGAGAGGGGGTACAGCTCCCACTTGGGTCAGTTTGATAGTGTGGTGTGTGTTCCAGTGTGGTGTTGGCTAAGTGCTTCCTTTCCCTGGTAAATATCTGGACATTCGCAGAAATGTTGTTCAAAGTACTGGGGTTGATTAATTCAGATTCGATGCAGTAAGTTTCCGATGATGTGATATAGACCCTATATTTTATATATGTACATATAAGCGTGTGTTGCTTTAAAAAAAGAGCAACATATCAAACCACAACTTATCAAGTGCAAATGCTCAAAACATATCCTATCAAAAAAGCAACAAAAAGACAGGAAACTCTGTTTTTGCAGCAGAGAGCAAGCCCCCTGCATCCCCACAACCACTGCTAATTTTATACATATACCCACTCTTAGATCACACTACAGTGGGGAAAGGGCAAATTCCTTTATCTGTACTCCAATCCTGCACAAACACAGCCACTGCATTTGAGCAGTTGATTTTCAATGTGCTGGCTTCTAAGTTTGACAGGATGTCATTTGGCAGACAGAGATAGAATGGTAAGAGAAAGTGGGTGAAAGTACTAAGGTGCAAGGGTATTAAGGGCGTAGAATTCACACACTGCCTATCAGTAGATGGGTAAGGAAAAGCGGTGTTTAACTGAAAGATTATGAGCTTAGCAGGTTGCATCATAAGAGACTGTACAGGACTATTTAGTTTGCAGGTGGGATTTTAAGGAGGATGTGAAGTGGTATAGATGGGGAAATTTACTGTCATGGAGTTTCTTTTTTTAACATTTTCAGTTATTCAGTTTGTGTATCTTGATATGTTTTGGGGAGTAGGACTTAGTTTTTTTGGGAGGGAGAAATACTGTAGCACATTCTGTTTAGCTTGACTCTTATAGGAAATGTGGAGGATTTTGTGTGCTCTTCCTGTATATGATGGAAAACTTTGGAAGCCCAATCTAATATGTTGTGTTGTGGAGGTTTAGGGCAAATAATGTAGGTTGTATGCAGGTTAGAGAAAACTAATGCAAATGGATGACTAGTCAGTAGGACAGAATGGGCTATTGAAATGCAGGCTTCTTCAGTTCCCTTCCACGTAAAAAGCATATTTCTTATTTTATTTTTTTTATTTCTTTATTTTTTTTATTATTTCTGTGAAATGTTTTATTGATGGTCATTTTTTAGATTTTGGTCTACAGATACTCCAAAAAGTTAAATATGATCCACAACTTTGATATGGATATGATTACTGGAGAGAATAGAGAGGTCACATTTGTTTCTGGGGGGGGTTAAGGTAACATTGCATTTGGGAGTAAGGTGGAGTTTGTTTTCCACTTTACTGCATACATCTCAACCTCTGAGTATTAAAACTTTAATAATCTTCTTTAATAATCACAGCACGGGGAACTCTGTTTTGTTTGTCAGAACAGAAGGACTTCATTTACTAGACCTTATATAGTTAGTAACAGAAAATCTTTGTATAGGCTTAATTCAGTTTGTATAGGTTTAATTCAATTATTTAATACAGTAAATATGCTGGTACAGGTATAGCTTTATGAAGAAAATCAGTAACATGGACCACATCTCAAATGCAGATCTTTGCAAAAAAATGTTACATCATGCACTGACTGCACAAAATGCTTACATAGACCCCTCCAAACAGACACTTCCCACCTAAATCAAACTCTAGAAATGGAATTATTTATTATTAAAATATAAAAGCATATAAAACAATGCATCCACTATGGGTGGCCAAAGTTCAACCTGCTGACCATCAAAATTCCTGAACTGCATTCTCCAAATGAAATGACCAAAATCACTTAAAAGTGCTTTTTGCACACCCTCAAACTTATATATACCAACTCCACTGTTTCACCAACTCAAAGAAGGAGGAAATTACCCCTAAAAAGTTGTCACTGTCAGCACAACTAACGAACAATGATTCTCTATATAGGAGGTGTGATCCTCCGTGGGTTGAACTTTCGACAAATAATGCTCAGACATTCAATCTTCAAAAAATAAAACAAAATGTTGAGCATAACTAGCCAAATGGAAAATAGAATTTCTAACAACATGGTCATGATGCCTGCTATCTAGACTACAAGTACACTAACAAAAATGCAACTGAACTTTCAGACTAACAAATCCTAACATAATCCTCAGTTTTTGAATACAAAAAAGTACTGAAAACTCAGAAACTACCCATGAGGCAATTTATTCATAAAAGTCTATAACAATTCACTAAAGCACTTTCCACTATTGCCCTGATGAAATCAGTTAGAGCTACTGAGGGTGTCCTAGAAGGATTACAGATCAAGTGCCCTCTGCTGTGGTCCTAACTACTGAGGGTGTCCAGGAAGGATTACAAATCAAGTTCCCTCTACTGTGGGCCTGATGTAACAAGAATAAACTAATAGTTATTAGCAACAAGAATACATTCATGATCTCTGTGTCAATGTTGGGTACTAATAGCCCGACCCACAAAACAGATCTGTCAGCACACATATCATTAATGTTTGCTATTTTAAACACCTTGGAGTTTGGTTAGATTCATCTTCTTTCGGCTGTTCCCATTAGGGGTCGCCACAGCAGATCACCTGTTTCCATTTCTTCCTGTCCTCTGCATCTTGCTCTGTCACACCAACCACCTGCATGTCCTCTCTCACCACATCCATAAACCTTATCTTAGGCCTTCCTCTTTTCCTGTTACCTGGTAGCTTCATCCTTAGCATCTTTTTCCCAGTATACTCTGCATCCCTCCTCAGCACATGTCCAAACCAATGTAATCTTGCCTCTCTGGTTTCGTCTCCAAACCTTCCAACCTGGGCTGAACCTCTAATATATGTATTCCTAATCTTGTCCACCCTCATCATGCCCAGTGTAAATCTTAACATCTTTAACTCTGCCGCATCCAGCTCTGACTCCTGCCTTTTTGTCAATGCCACTGTCTCCAACCCATATAACATAGCTGGTCTCACTACCCTCTTGTAGACCTTCCCTTTCACTCTTACTGGTACTCATCTGTTACAAATCACTCCTGACACTCTTCTCCATCCACTCCATCCTGCCTGTACTCTCTTCTTCACCTCTCTTCCACACTCACCATTACTCTGAACTATTGACCCCAAGTATTTAAACTCATCCACCTTCGCCACTTCTACTCCTTGCACCCTCACCATTCCTCTATCCTCCCTCTCATTCACACACATATATTCTGTCTTAGTCTTGCTGACCTTCATTCCTCTTCTCTCTAGAGCATATCTCCATCTCTCCAGGGTCTCCTCCACCTGTTCCCTACTCTCACTACAGGTCACAATGTCATCTGCAAACATCATAGTCCATGGGGGCTCCTGTCTGATCTTGTCTGTCAACCTGTCCATCACCATTGCAAATAAGAAAGGGCTCAGAGCTGATCCTTGATGTAATCCCACCTCCACCTTAAACGCATCCATCACTCCCACTGCAGACCTCACCGCTGTCACACTACCCTAGTACATATCCTGTACTACTCTTACATACTTCTCTGACACTCCCGACTTCCTCATACAATACCACAACTCCTGTCTGGGCACCATGTCATATGCTTTCTCTAAGTCTACAAAAACACAATGCAACAACTTCTGACCTTCTCTGTACTTCTCCCTCAACACTCTCAGAGCAAACATTGCATCTGTAGTGCTCTTTCCTGGCATGAAACCATACTGCTGATCACTAATCATCACGTCCCTTCTTAACCTAGCTTCCACTACTCTTTCCCATAACTTCATGCTGTGACTGATCAATTTAATCCCTCTGTAGTTATTACAACTCTGCACATCACCCTTATTCTTAAAAATCAGTACCAAAACACTTTTTCTTCATCCCTCAGGCATCCACTCACTTTCCAAAATTTCATTAAACAATCTGGTTAAAAACTCCACTGCCATTTCACCTAAACACCTCCATGCTTCCACAGGTATGTCACCTGGACCAACAACCTTTCCATTCTTCATCCTCTTCATAGGTATTCTTACTTCCTCCTTGCTAATCCATTGCACTTCATGATTCACTATCCCCACATCATCCAACCTTCTCTCCGTCTCATTCTCTTCATTCATCAACCCCTCAAAGTACTCTTTCCATCTGCTCAACACACTCTCCTCGCTTGTAAGTATGTTTCCCCTCATTATCCTTTATCACCTTTACCTGCTGCACATCTTTACTAGCTCGGTCCCTCTGTCTAGTCAATTGGTACAGGTCTTTTTCTCCCTCCTTAGTGTCCAACCTTTCATACAAGTCTCCATATGCCTTACCCTTAGCCTTTGCCACCTCTCTCTTTGCCATGCACCTCATCTCCTTATACTCCTGTCTACTTTCTTCATCTCTCTGACAATCCCACTTCTTCTTTGTCAACCTCTTTCTCTGTATACTCTCCTGTACTTCCTCATTCCACCACCATGTCTCCTTGTTGTCCTTCCTCTGTCCAGGTGTCATACCAAGCACCTTTCTAGCCGTCTCCCTTACTAGCTCTCCTGTAGTTACCCAGCTATTTGGTAACTCTTCACTGCCACCCAGTGCCTGTCTTAACTCTTCCCTGAATTCCACCTCACAATTACCCTTTTTCAGTTTCTACCATTTGATCCTTGGTGCTGCTCTCATAGTACTCCTCCTCTTCTTGATCACCGTCATCTTGCAAACCACCATCCTATGCTGCCTAACTACATTTTCCCCGGTCACCACTTTACAGTCTCCAATCTCCTTCAAACTGGCCCTTTTATACATAAGATATAATCCACCTGTGTGCATCTTCCTCCACTCTTATATATCACCCTATGCTCCTCCCTCTTGTTAAAATATGTATTCACCACAGCCATGTCCATCCTTTTCGCAAAATCCACTACCATCTGACCTTCTGCATTCCTTTGTTTAACACCATACCTACCCATCAATTCCTCATCCCCTCTGTTCCCTTCACCAACATGCCCATTGAAATCTGCTCCAATCACCACTCTCTCACCTTGGGTACAGTCATCACCACTTCATCCAACTCACTCCAATGTTTTTCTTTCTCGTCCATCGTATACCCAACTTGTGGAGCATATGCACTAACAACATTCATCATTACACCATCAATTTCCAGCTTCATAAACATCACTCTATCCGACACTCTTTTCACCTCCAAAACACTCAGCATACTGTTCCTTCAGGATAACTCCTATGCCATTTCTCCTCCCATCCACACCATGATAAAACAATTTGAACCAACCTCCGATACACCTAGCCTTACTCCCCTTCCATCTGGCCTCTTGCACACACAATATACCAATTACTCCATAATTTCTTTGCCCCATGCAGAGTTAAGTGTGTTATAAGCTTTCTACTCATGACTCGGACATCATGTCATGCCATTGCTATTAGTCTCTTCATACCAAAACTTGAGGGCGGCCTTCTTTTCATTGTCCTCAGTTCTCCAAAAGACATTGCTTTACTGTACACGGTCATCAACGTACAGGAGAAGAATAATCTATCATAGTTGGCTGACATCTGATTGACATAAATGGAAAAAAGATGACCTAATTTAGATATCTGAGGGACAGCTTTTGTGATGTAGCATGGCATAGAGTAAATATATGCTATTTTACTCTTTATCTTTTTTCCAGAAAAGTAGTCATTAATGCAATTTAATATACAAGTATTCATACTGAAAGCACTAACCTAAAGAGAGAATAAACTCACTAAAAGTGCCACAATTCTCCAGTAGAATAACATAAGCCTATTCCCACAACTTGGGAAATTCTCCTTCTGAGATGTTTCTATAAGGGTCGTCAGAAGAATTGATAAGTAAAAGAGGCTATCTTTATGAATCTGGTTGGTATTGCATTAATAATAAAATAATATTCAGATTCTAAATTAGCAAGTAGTTTCCTGACTTCAGACATATTTGTTCTGTTTAGATGCAAATTGAGTTGTACTGATTTTTTGATGTTATTTGCAAATCAATAGCTTTGGGTTGAGTTTTTAAGCCTCTAATTTAGATATAGTTCTGGATTTTTTTATATTTTAGTGAGATTCTATACTACAAAGCCTGAATGGTGGTCATTCTAGGAGATGATAGTGAAATAGATGTAGATATATTAATAGGATGCTATGCTTTAAGTCTAGGGCACAATTTCTATCCCTATTAATTTCAACCCTTCTAGAGGAAGAGATTAGTTGTGTTTGTCCTTGTAAATGTTTTAGGCAGTTTGGTTTGAAAGTCCTTTTATGCATATGTTTTCCAAAAGTATGGTTTGCGTACCATCAGAGAATTTTCCTTGTCTTTCTTTGCTTTTTCTGACATCACAAATGCATATTCCCTACATTCTTTGTACTTTTCTATACCGTCAGCTCTATTTTCCTTATATTCTTGAAAATCTTCTCCTTCTGTCATATTGCTGTCAAAATATTTCTGTTTATATGTCTAGGATTTCTTTTGATCGTTAATTTCTGCCTCATCATTATGTTCCTGGACACACATTCCAGAATTTCCTCAGTAATACCCTTTTGTAACTCCTCAACATTATTACAGTGCTTCCTGCCCTTTGGGTTCCCAAGTAATAAACCCCCTAACTTTCAAATGTCATACTTCTACAGCCCCATTCCTCTATCCTAATCCCCACATCTTTTCTTCATGTGTAATATAGACCATTTTGTTCAATGATGGCTGTTCATCAGCTGTTTGTTTTTGTGTTATGCTCTCCCAATCAGTTATGTATTACTTAGCAGCCTGATTAGTCTCTCCCCTTACTAGTGGACACCATCACACTGCATGAATCCTATCTGATTTATTGCTTTGTCATCCAGTTTTCCCTTCCCACTTCTGAAAGAAGCAGTTCCCAGTTTACCAAGGCAATGTAAGACCCATTTGAAAAAGATCTATTTTTTTTTTGTTTGTTAATATCATCTGTGGGAGTTTCATAGCCCTTTCATTCTATATATGAAATCTATGAATGGTATCTGCCCATACAGATTCCATAATAAACACCTACAGTTTTATTACTAATGTTTTAATTCTTCCACTTCCTCTGTATTTTATTTATCATCACATTTTCCTATAGTTTGTGTTACTTCCTAGCATTCACTACCCTCCGCTATCCCTCTCTTCCTGTTATTTTGGTTCTATATAGTCTATATCCCTGAGATTTTTTGTCCTTAATGCTAAAGTAGTTATCTCATATCTTGTGGATACACAGTATCAGCTTCCGCAGTTCCTACTTTAAAGCTTGCAGCTCACCTGTCTTGTTGTCTAGAGTACAAGTACGTCTGCTTTCACATATCATGCCCTGACCCTTGTACTATACACCTACTCCCATTACTCTTTCATTCCCACCTTTCATTACTAACTAACCTAGTTTCCTTTTCTGACCCCCATCACCATATAGTTTAAAGGTGCATTAATCTATAGATGTTGTTCTATCTTTTCCTTTAACCTTTCAGCTCCCTTGCAGCAAAGGTGCAATCTATCACTGGCAGAAGGGTGCCTCTCATTCTCATATTGCTCTGTCTCCTCTAGGACTCCAAATCCATGCTCTTTGTATCAATGCTTTAACCTTTCATAGCATCCTGTGATCCTGGTAACCCTCTCTTTGCTACCGTTAAGCACTGGTTTTCTTCATTAAAGGCAACAGTCCTACCTACATCTCTTGTTGTAGATGTCCTAGTGTGCATCTTGTCATATTATGTTCAGTGCTTGTAGTGATGTCTTGTCGCATTGTATACTGCTGACATAACCACCTGCATCGATCATCTTATTCATACCATATAAATGGACTCTACTTTAAGAAGGACTCATGTCAGTCTTCTGAAAGACCTCCTGTCTTACCCTGTTAGCAGCCTCATTCTCTGTGCCTTCCCAGGATGTACCTAACATGCAGTGTACATTATAATGTACCACTTTCCACCTTACTCATTATTTACATTCTGTCATCTTTTCACAACATTACCCAGAAACCTTTCTTCTTGTGGGAGGGACTTCCCTTTTTACTGGTACTCCTACTACATTCTCCATGACAAAACATTCCATACTGCTTCCTCTCTGTAGTTTTTTACTTATAACATTTCTTATTGTAGCAATACAAAAATAATGATTACAATGAAACAAATAAGAAGGAAAACAAGTGCACTATAAACACACCAATTTAAGAGCGTTAGCGGTACCACCATTCACCATATATAATCTATGTTCTTACATAAAATTATTTATAATGTACACAATCATTAAGCTTCAATAGGTTCATAGATTAGTACTAAGTTAACTGCCCTTGCGAGCCATTTTAAGCCTAGCCAATTATCCCTTGTGAGACTCAAACCCTGCACCTTGTGCTTGGAAGGCAAACACCTTAACCATTAGGCCACCCTCGACTCTCTGTTAAAGTAAGAGTCCATGGACACTGGGCAGGGCTCCAACTTGTTTTTCTAATCTGATCCATTTGTTTTGATATTTTACATCTTTTTCCAATTCATTAATCCAGTCATTAATCATTAGAAGTGCTGCAACATCACAATTTTTAACAAATGTAAGTATAGGTAATAGTAATAGTAAAAATTGTAATACTTCTCATTTTCCTGTATTCTTTGGGTATCACCCAGTCAGCAAGGTGACTTTTGAAACTGAAATATATTTCAAAGTTGCTCAGCTTCATACTCAACTTAATTTAAAGCCAATGGATCATGGGACACAACCATAGAATATCTGCTTCCCTTTATTTTTTTCTTCACACTAAATGCATTAATTTGGGCATTCTACATGTTTTAATAGCTTTCCATATGTTTATTCATATGTTCATAGGTAAGTACTAGGCTATTAGCCCTAGGGCCTATATAAGCCTAGCCAAAAAGGTACCCTGGCTTTCGCCACCCAAGAAAATTATTAGAACAACTGGTAGTTTATCACTATGAACTTCTGTTTAGGTGTATTCTGTTTTTTTGTTTCTGTTTTTGTTTTTTTTTTTTGTTGTTTTTTTTGCATCTTTTTTTCTTTCCATATGAAAAACCAATACCCTTTGATAATTTTGTATTTCTGTCTCACAATAGGGCTATAACAGTGTCAAAGTTGCTCCTTTGGATGGTATTATTATTTAGCAATAACTGACTAGTGGGTGTGAGTATATTGAAGATTTGCCCACAGTCAGTATGGTTTGATCATGACGGCAAAGCCAGAGTGATTAAACAAAAGCAACTGTGGGTAAGTCTTCAATATAGCCACAGCCATGAATCAGTTATTGCTATTATACAATGACGTTATTTAAGATAAAAATATATATATATATATATATATATATATATATATATATATATATATATATATATATATATATGTATATATATATATATATATATATATATATATATATATATATATATATATATATATATATTATATATAGATATACACACATATATATATATATATATATATATATATATATATATAAGAAAACAATGTTTACAATAGTCATATACAATATGTGTAATTGGGCATGAATACAATCAACTGAATGCTGCAAGTTATAATGCTATAGGTGGGGTAGAGCACACACATACACACACACACACACACACACACACACCTTATATTGGAAAAGAAAATGCTGCAATAATGAAGCTAGAGCAAGAAAAATGATGACTGTTAGTTTAGCATAATTTATTTACAGGTTCATAGATTCATAGGTAGGTACTAGGCTATCGGCCCAAGGGCCTACGTAAGCCTAGCCAGCAAGGTTCCATAGCTTATGGCACCCAAGAAAGTTATTTTCCTGTGCCACTGTTCAGCGGAGACACAGAAGTGATCCTCGGGGTGTATTTCCTATTTCCCATCCACTCATCAAGATTTTTCTTGAAGAGTGCTAATGAAGAACTTTGCTCGACATAGATGGGTAGCTTGTTCCACAGTATAGGAAGTCTCTGGGACAGGAATCTATCCCTCCAGTGTGTCCTGTTTATTGTGGTGACAAGGTTTAGGTCCCAAGAGCGTATAGCTTGGAGGAATTGGGATTTCTTTAGGTGTAGCATGTTCAACAGCTCTGGGTTTGACATAGCTTTATATGTTAGGCAGAGATCACCTCGGAGTAGGCGATATGCTACGGAGTAAAGCTGGAATTTTTTGAGGCAGTCAGTGTAGGGCATTTGTTTGTGGCCAGTAATCCTCTTTGTGAGGTACTTCTGTGGCCTTTTCAGCTGCTGCAGATGTCTTGTGAGGTACATTCCAAAAGTGGCGTTGTACTCTATAATGGGTCTAATGAGTGATGAATAGAGGGGAACAATGACCTCTTTTTTCCTGGATGAGAACCCTTTTATGATGAGGTGTGCCACGTAGAAGGACTTCCTGACTACTGTGGCGATGTGACTATCAAAGGAGAGACTACTGTCCACCTGGGTCCCAAGGTCTCTTATCACGCATTCGGTGTTAAGTAGATTCCTGCCTATGTGGTAGTTCATGGGTACAAAGTTTTTACCAAAGGGGATGACACTGCACTTTTTGGCATTGAGCTTGAGGCCATGGATCTGACACCAGGCATTTGTCTAAGTGAGGCCCTTCTGTAGGATGTCCACATCATTTGGGGACTCGACTATGGCTCCTAGTTTGCAGTCATCTGCGAACTTCATTAGCCAGAGGCCTTCTGCATTAGCCTGTATGTCAGAGAAGAAGATACCAAACAGGAGAGGTCCCAGGACGGAACCCTGTGGTACTCCACTTGTCACTGCTTTGAGGTCAGATTTGGAGTCTGCAACTTTTACAGTGTGGGTTCTGTCAGTGAGCCAGTTGGCAACCCATCTTGTGACATAGGGATTTATACCTAGTTTAGTGAGTTTAGCTATAATTCCAGAATGGGGGCATGGTGTCGAAAGCCTTGGCGAGGTCAAAATAGGCTGTGTGAACCACCTTACCCTCATCCACAGCTTTAGTGACTGCCTCAAAGAAGTCGATCAGTTTCAGGAGGCATGATCTGCCTTTCACAAACCTGAACTGGGTGAGATCCAGAGATTGGAGGTTACCAATGTCTTTGTTTATGAGTTCCATGATGATACGTTCCATGGCCTTGCAGACCAGGCTCGTCAGGCTAATAGTTCGATAGTTCCTGGGATCAGTGGTGGCTCCCCCTTTGTAGAGTGGGATAACTGTTGCTGTGCGCCATTCAGTAGGCATAAAGCCTGATGCAAGGCTATTATTGAACATGGTGCTTAAGTGGGGAGCTAGTTTATTCTGAAGCTCGTGTAAAATGCAGCCTGGGATGTTGTCCAGTCCCATGGATGCTGTGTTTTTGGCTTTAGAGAGTGCAGCTTTTACCTGTGCAATTGTGATTACAGGGACTCTGCATTCTTCCTGCATAGATATGGCCCCTTTAGGGGGTGAGAGGGGGGTAAAGTTAGCACTGAACCTCTCTGCCAGGATGCTGGCAATATCAGTTGGTTCTGTAATTTTCGTGCCTTTGTGCTGTAACTCAGAGCAGATCTGAGTGTTGCCATCTAGATTCTTGACATAGCTACAGAATGCTTTATGGTTGTCCTTGGATTTAGTGGCGATTTTGTTTTCGTAGCTAGCTTTGGAGGATCTTATAAGGGATCTCAGCTTCTTACTGAGGCTGACCAGGGAGCTCCTCCACTCATGGGATTTTACTCTTTTGCAACAGTTTCTTCCTTCTGTTATACAGTTTGTTTATGGCAGGGGACCACCAGATTGTTTTCCTTTTTTTGGAGGCTAGCATCTTGGTTCTGTTTGGGATAGCATGATCCATGCACTTGTGTAAGTGCTTATAGAGTGCATTTGTGTAGGATTCAGCAGTTGTAACTGTATTGTCCATCTGCATGGGTGTCATGAAGTTCACCACTTCTGTCTTAAGAAGCATGAAGTTCGCTTTAGAGAAATATTTTACTGTGGTTTCCTTAATGGGGTTGGGGGCAGGATGTGGATATCAAGGGTGATAAGCTTATGGTCAGATCGGACCAATGAGGAGTTGACTTCAGGTGTGGAACACCGGTCACTCATGTTGGTAATGACTAGGTCTAGAATATTGTTGCCCCTGGTGAGGGTGTGGATAAGTTGATCTAGGGCATTGGAGTTTATGAATTCCAAAAAGCGTTGAGCTAAGGAGTTGGTACATGAGTAGTTTTCCCAGTTAATGGTGGGGTAGTTGAAGTCGCTCATTATTAGGGTGCTTGGTTAAACCCTAATATTTTCCAGTACATCAAGAAAAGAGGAGTGGGAATCCTGGAGCATGGTGGGGGATCTGTAGCAAGCTACAATTTGGATTGCAGTTTTGCCCAGAGTTAGTTGCACTTGGATAACCTCGGATGCATTATGCTGAGCAACTAGCCTGGAGGTGTAGATATCCTTAATGAATATGGACACACCTCCACCTTTGGTGTTTCGGTCCAGGTTACATGGCAGAAAAGTGTGGTATGCGTTATAGCCTGGTAGTGCAGGGGTGTTCTCTGGAGCCTTGAACCAGATCTCAGTCACTGCACAGATATCGATGTTCTCCATTTTAAGGAGTGCCTCGAGTGAGTGCATTTTGAGATTTAGACTTCTAGCATTGAGTAGCATTACCCTCAGTTTCTGCTTGCCTGTTCCTGTTATGGTGGTGAATTTGTTATTTGAACCCTGCCTAAAAAAGGCACTATAGGGGCAGCAAGAGCCTTAGCCAGTATCCAGAATCCCAGGGGCAACAGGTGCAGGCCATCTGTGGCAAAGCATTGTGGTTTGTCGACCATGTCATCCCAAGCAGACAGATACTAGATCCCCTTAGAATGATACCAGAAGCTTAGCCAATTGTTGAAGTCAATCATTTTGTCCTTGTACTGCGGTATCATTCCGGGCAATGGCAGAATGCTACTCAGAGCTAGGGTCATACCTGCCTGGGCTACAAGATCGGAGAGCTCTTCCATGTCTCTTTTCATGTAGTCCAGGGAGGTACGTCTCAGGTCATTCACACCAACATGGACAATGACAGAGTCATATTTGTACTTGTTGTGGAGTGACCTGAGTGCGTGGGTTATGTGGCGGATCCTGGCACCCAACATGCAGCTGACAGTAACCTTCTCCTTGTCTAGCCTGGTGAGTGGGACATCAGTGTGCCTGACTATAGAGTCACCTATGACTAGTGTGTTGGGTACGTTGTTTTGCCTTATTGGCTGTGGTTGAGTGGCACACTGAGTCTGTGGGCTATGTGTCATTTGGGTTGTGTTGGGGGATGGAGGTTTCTTGCGTTTCTGCTTTGGAGGTCTCTGTTGCTTAGGCATATTATTATTGAGAGCCTCCACAAATATTTTTGTGTTACTATGTGTGGATTTTGGTGGTGTAGATTTAGTGAGACTATGTGATGAGTGTGGTGTGGTGCAAATGTTTACCTTCTCCTCATGACTGTCAAGTTCAGTCTTGGCTGGAGAGAGCTTTACCTCCAGTTTCGCTAGATAAGTGCATCTCTCACAGGTTGTAGTGTTGGGTGGTAGGAGGAGAGGGTTGTCTGTGTAAATGAGGCAATTTCTACATTGCCTCAAGATGCCCAGATTCATTAGATAGACAGGAGAGAACACTGGGAGCTGACCCTTGGACATGCCTGAATAAAAAACTATTTTCCTCTAGATAAGTGAGGAAAGTGAGTACAATAGCTGTTTTTCTCTAAACCAGTGAGAAAAGTAAGTACAAAAACTGTTTTCCTTTAGGTAATGAGGAAGATTGAGTGCTATAGTAATTAGTAGCTTATTTAGTGCTTACAAGTTCTGAACAAGTGCTGAGCATGAATAAGCAAATTTAAGTGCTAAAACTAAGAATCTGTATCAGCACTAGACGAGTTACAGGACAGAAACAAGTGCAAATGCAGGCTTTCAAATCAGAAAGTTGAGAGAGATGGAAGATTGCCCAAACGGCCAATAACTACAGTTTCTGGGCCAGAACCATTCCTTATGTGGTAGACAGGTTACCTAGTGCTTACCACTACCACTGATAAGCTAGAAGGCTTCCCTCCAACACAGAAAGGCTTGGCGGGGCGGGCTCAGAAGCTTACATACAGTCCTGGATACAGCAAATCTGTATCTGGAACACTAGTTACAGGAACGGTAGGAAACAGGCTTACAGTTTTTGTTTTTTTTTTTACTGAAAAGTAGCAAAAACAGTAGTAAAAACAATTCACATGCAGTGCAAGCTAGCACACTTGAGTATGCAGCAATATTAGACCAAACACAGTTTAAAAAAATGCAATTAAATTAAAAAGGACTAAAAGCAAGTGCAGAAAGAGTTTATTAGGTAGAATGTGGTAAAGAGATGGGACTGGGGGAGTGTCCCAGATCAAATCTACAGTGGGGCGGGCAACTGCAAAAGCCACCAAAATTTAAACTGCAAACCAAAAATAGGGAGGGTGGGTGAGACAAAACAGTTTCAACAGAGATCTAAGCAACAATTAACAAACTCTATAACCAAAAAAAATAGACTCTGTAAGGCAGTCTCTCAGAACACAGGTTCCAGCGATTTTGAATGCAGCTGTTACTATACCAACTGAAGACATGGCAGAAAATGGGGGGGGGGGGCAGTTTCAACAGAGATCTAAGCAACAACTAACAGTACAAACTTTAAAACCAAAAAATATTCTGAGCTCTATATATTTGCCGATCAGTCTCTCAGAACAGTGAGACAACAGTTTCAACAGAGATCTAAGCAACAATTAACAAACTCTATAACCAAAAAAATATACTCAGCTCTGTATATTTGCAGATAATCTGTAAGGCTGGATGTGGGAGAGGAAAAGATTTATAAGGCAAAGAGGGGCTAGCTTTTAGTAAATCTTGAAAGGCAAGTACTGTTCGAAAAGGCATGAGAGTTCTTGTAGCAAAGATGTAACAGGAAAAGAACAGCTAGACAGGCGTGGAGATTTATTATTAAGGGAAGTTTGAGAAATGAGAAATGAAATAGTGAGTTGTGAGGACAGAATATAAGACACTCACTTGGGAAATTAAGCTGTGCTTAAATAATGGATTCTTTATGTATCAGTAAAGTTAGCCTATCTGGTTAAGTGACTGCTGAAAGTTATATATATTTAAAACTGGGGAACAAAAGCAGGCCAGCATGATCACGCATGAACAGCAGCTTATAGCCTTAAACATCTAGTTAAACAGATAGGCACATCAATCCTCCCTCTTATTGGTACCCTTAGTTTAGAGATAGATGCTCCATCTTATTTGTACCCTTAGTTAGGAGATAGATGCCCCATCTTATAGGTACCCTTAGGATGGAGACTGTCAGTTAAACTTCATATTCTTCTGCAGTAAATTTGACCTCACAGCTAATCCTGTAGAACATATACTGTGTGGAGCCCCACGTCATGGAGACTGCAAGTTGTTGGAAAGGTGCTTTATATCTAAAAAGGGTAAAGCAGTGGTGACTAACCTAGGCTTTCAGATGCAGTCTTTCTCTGAAAGTCTGTGTGTGGTAGGATCTCAGAATCCTGTCCTCCTTTCCCCTCTTTATGTGCAGTTATGGTAGGAGCTCACTATTCTATGGAGTCTTCCTTTCACAGAGAGAGAAGCCATATTATTATGTAAATAACTAAAGGTACAGGTAATCAGACCAATCTGACACTACATTAACTATCACTGCAGTCATCTTTCCAACAAAAGCCATTGGACGTTCTTAGTGTCTGTGGAGATCATTAATTAGCCTGACATTATTCCTTCTCAAGTCCTTTACTTGAAGATGTTATGGTTGTTGTGTGTGTGTGTGTGTGTGTGTGTGTGTGTGTGTGTGTGTGTGTGTGTGTGTGTGTGTGTGTGTGTGTGTGTGTAAATGTATTTTACGCAGAATCCGAAAATTCTAAAGATCTCAGTTTAATATGCCACTCTTTTAGTTTTACTTTTTATGGCATATGACCTGTCCCACCTTGCCTTCCCTTGTTTGTTTTAACTATTTCACATTCTATCCTACACATACATCATATGCATTATTATGTTCAGCACGCCAGTGTTTCCATGATCCATCTTGTTATATTGGAGAGTAAGAATCACATTAGTGCAATACCCTGTAAAAAATAACAATGTTTCACTTTGTTTAACATGAAAAAGAGAAACATCTAATCATTATATGTAGAAACATCTTCTGCACTCCATCACTCTAGTTCTATGGAGCTAACAATCTTCCCTTTCCCCTTTCCACATCCCATAATTGCCATCCTACAACTGCTAGATCTTTTTACAGACCAGGATTGCATTTTCACACCTCAGTTAAGGACCAGAAATAACGTTAAGCACTTTGTTGATTAATTTTTAATGTGGTTCAGTAAATGTTCATGTTTTGCTCACATTGTAACATCTACAACCCCTGTTTTCAGCACAAATTAGATCTATAATACATGACCTTGTGAACTGTGCTGCAGCCAAAAGGCAGCATACTTGGATGTCTGTTTCAAGTTAGTTGAGACTTGCCAAAGTTATTAACCAATGTATTCCTTTTGTGAGCTTTTACTCATATCATGACCTCCTTTTAATATTTTGTGGCCTTTCAGTATGTCATTTATAGGGCTATATGCCATATACTATACTGCTGTCAGTACAGAGTTCACTCCAGAAAAGACATGCCTAATTCCTGAAGTGAGTCCTCAGATGAACATTTTCCCGCTGTTTTTATGTAGTCAGGCATGGCTGTCAAGTATCCCCCCAACCGCAGTACCATCATAACCAGATTAAAAATGATACTGGGCAGCACTACCACCTGTAACATCTCCAGAATTATCACTTAGCAGGTACTTTATCACAGTCATTCTCCTGCCCGAGAGATCTTATTCCTGGCCGTGAAGCAACATCTTGAACAGGCATTTCTCCTTGGCTAGTAAACATGGACGTAGCAGACAACTCAACTTACTCTGAAGTTTACACAGCTTTGTGACCACTCGTGGTGTCTTTAGAAACAATCTTATTCCCACAGTTGTTAAGAGGTGTACTTCCTTAACCGCAATCTGTATAAAAAATGTTAGATGTCATCAGTCATCCTGTCTGGCTGGAAAAGTAAATAAATTAACCTCTTTGCTGGTCCAAGATATTCTGAAAAGAGCACAACAGGCTCATTTAAATTAAAAAAAAGAAACACATCCATTACACTTATACGCCTCACAGGGGATCTCCATTAACTCTCCTAGACATGGAGAGATAGCAGTCAACCATGCTTGATCTGGGATATGCTGGGAAAAGCCTGTTAGCTAAACATCAAGTCAGTCATGAGTGAATCCTAACATAACTTACATCCAGATGTGGCATATTTCTGTTATACTCTGGCTTATTGGAGTATATTTTCTTTTGTGGCAAATTAATTTTAAACTTTTTTTTTCCAATTATATTTTCTTCAGGTGTGCAGGGAAAATAGTCCAGTTACTATCTTTACAATCCTAATGTAAAAGTGTATCAGTGATGCAACAGGTAGCACACTCGCCTTTGAAGCAGAAAGCTCTGAGTTCTATTCCCATATGAGGTAGGTCAATTGCTGACACTGCTGTGCAGAATGCGGGAGGGGGGGGGTGAGTGTTTTGTCCTTCAGAAGAGATGTTAAACCAAGGTCCCACCTGTTTGAGTTTGTGGCAACTCAGCCAGATGTAAAAGATCTCAAGGCACCTATGGAAAAGAGTAGTGGAAATTCCATGATGTCCTGACCAAATCCCTAGCAGTATAAATACCACCTCAGGTCTCCACTGAAAAGAGACCACTGGCCAAGTAAAACTAACCCAGTCCACAAATGATGAATAAATTACTCTTTTAGGAATGAAACATTTTTTAACACATAGCAGAAAAGCTATGACTTAAATGCTTGTCAAATACTTATTAGAGATATTAATGACACTACTTTGTACTAATTATGAAACTGTTTCTGTATTATACCTAAATATTGTTTTCCTAGAAACAACCTGGACTGCTGAAAGTGAAAATTACACATTGTTGTTGTTGTCTTTCGGCTTTTCCCAGTTAGGGATTGCCACAGTGGAACTCCGGTCCACTAATGATTGGCAGTAGATTTTCATGAACGCCGAGGTGCCAGCTCGACGTTCAACCTTCAACGAAGGCACACCCATTTACACATGTCTTTCGAATGCCCACCCAACCGCGGGGAGGACATGCAGACTCCAGGGGGGTGAGTGTTTTGTCCTTCAGAAGAGATGTTAAACCAAGGTCCCACCTGTTTGAGTTTGTGGCAACTCAGCCAGATGTAAAAGATCTCAAGGCACCTATGGAAAAGAGTAGTGGAAATTCCATGATGTCCTGACCAAATCCCTAGCAGTATAAATACCACCTCAGGTCTCCACTGAAAAGAGACCACTGGCCAAGTAAAACTAACCCAGTCCACAAATGATGAATAAATTACTCTTTTAGGAATGAAACATTTTTTAACACATAGCAGAAAAGCTATGACTTAAATGCTTGTCAAATACTTATTAGAGATATTAATGACACTACTTTGTACTAATTATGAAACTGTTTCTGTATTATACCTAAATATTGTTTTCCTAGAAACAACCTGGATTGCTGAAAGTGAAAATTACACATTGTTGTTGTTGTCTTTCGGCTTTTCCCAGTTAGGGATCGCCACAGTGGAACTCCGGTCCGCTAATGATTGGCAGTAGATTTTCATGAACGCCGAGGTGCCAGCTCGACGTTCAACCTTCAATGAAGGCACACCCATTTACACATGTCTTTCGAATGCCCACCCAACCGCGGGGAGGACATGCAGACTCCACACAGAAGGCACTCCCCACACTCCAGCCAAGAATCGAATGGGAGAACCTCTTGCTGTGAGGCAACAACGCCACCACTACACCACCGCGGAAAAATACACATTGACATGACATAATAGTTAAACCAACCGTTGTAATATTATAGAAGCGGAATGTTAATTCCTATAGGCCACAGACAGATTTTCTTTGATTGCTGAAACTTTTGCTTTAAGACTATACAACTGAAATGCATCTGTTAGTTTTCTAGCTACTTCTGTAAATGTTGATTGGGAACTGCTTAAGTTTTACAAAGTGATGTGACTTCCTGGCACACACTTATAATATCACAGCATATCTGGGACATAGCAGAGCTGTTTTACTGCTCATGCTAAGTTACAAACAGAAGGAAAATAAAATAAGTGAGGGAATCAGGCAGAAGTACAACAAGTCTGCACCACAGTTAACAGAAACAACCAAGTAAACAGAAAGTATTACCCATTGTATTATTTATACTTTCTACTGTAATTGCATAATACTGTTACAATGTGTTTTAGATTTCATTATTGGAGTTTGTAATGCTGAGCTAATATGCAGGAACTTGCTGTTTCCATTTTCTGAGTTGCGATCGCA
Source organism: Protopterus annectens (assembly GCF_019279795.1). Classification (NCBI taxonomy): domain Eukaryota; kingdom Metazoa; phylum Chordata; order Ceratodontiformes; family Protopteridae; genus Protopterus; species Protopterus annectens. The sequence goes on along the minus strand of NC_056730.1, from coordinate 752,096,445 downwards.
TTGGAATAGTTTAATGCTGATGAGTATCTGGAATTTCATTGATATTGTGTATTACAAAGGGAACAATGACAATCTGAGCATTGCATTTGTACTTTTAAAACAGTTGCTTACGGGGCTTAATGAGGACAACAATGAGAGAAGCTTAAAAAATGGCTACAACAATTCTTCCTGTGAGTGAATAAAAACTTGTAGTAGAAATGTGCCTTCTGCAAATGAAATTATCAGGATTAACTTACCTGTGGTAAAAAAAAAATAAACATTTTGACTGACTCAAGTCATAGCTCTACCAGTATCCTTTTGGTAGAGCTGTCGCAACTAAGGAACACAAATAACACCATTACATTTCAAATTAGTTATCCAAAATGAGGTTTTCTTACTGTTTCAAATGTTTGTTAATTATAGATGTCATGGCTTAGAAGTTTGATGGTCTAACTACTTTATTTATTTATTTATTTAGTATTTATTTGTTTTAGAAATCCTTTCCCTGCATTCTGCCTCCTTCCACTTGCATCTTCAGTTACACAGTTACACTCATGCCTATGATAGAAATTATATAGCTACATTTGTTTAGAGATCAAGGCTGTTATCGCTAAAGGACTCCTTATTCCACAACTGGAATATGGCCTCCTTATCTTCAGAAATTAGACAGCATGTAATCTGTAGAGAAAGGGTACTTCTAGGTAGAGGTTCAATCCGTGCAATTGGGGAAAGTAACAGTCACTGCAGAGCTAGCCATCCGAACACTCAGCTGACATGGCACTGGACAAAGCAGAATGTAGACCCTCACAAAATACAGACGTTTGCAGTTTTCTTTTCATAGAAGGCATCTAGAAGGAATGCTGTGTTAAAGACAGTACAGAGGCCATAATATCATAAATAGACTAACATAATAATTTAATAATAAAAGAGAAACTGCAAACACAAAAGTGATTTCCTGAGTAAAACAACCACTAGGTATCAACAAGTTTGCCCCTAAAGTCCACACCATCAGTGCAAAAGTTAGCAGATTAAGAGATAAGCTAAGTAAAATAATTCAAACCAGGCAACTAATGTGTCATTTACAGCAGAGCAGGTGTCAAATGTCCCTGCATGGTTCAAACTATAGTTGTCCTTGAATTACTTTTAGTAAATAGAAGAATACAATTAGAAATATCCACATGTGGGTAACAGCTTGCAGTTTATAAAGTGCCCTTTTGTTTTAAAAACACTGAAAGGATTATGTGCAAAAATCATCTCAAATCCTGTCACCATTATATGCAGAGTTATTCATATACATGAGACCTTGGCTAAATTTGTTGCAGTAGAAGTTCTTTGAAGAATTATTTAAATCAGTTAAGAACTGAGCTATGAGATGTAAATCATGTAAACGTGGTAACACAAATAGCACAACTTCAGCATTCAGTGGTGATGCTGCTTTATGTCAGGAGACAAGCAGGCAGCAGCATGGCAATGTAGTGGTCCAACAGTAAGGCATGTTTGGTACAGAAATTCATTAAGCATAACCTCAACACAGCAAGTGATGAGATCTCATTCAAAGGACAACACTTAGGAGTACAGCACTCCTTTTATGCTGCACTGCAGTGTCAGCTAACAATCTACCTGGTGCAGGAAAAGAACCCAAGGCCCTCTGGACCTATGTGTGTGTGTGTGTGTGTGTGTGTGTGTGTGTGTGTGTGTGTGTGTGTGTGTGTGTGTGTGTGTGTGTGTGTGTGTGTGTGTCTGTCTGTGTGTGTGTGTGTGTGCGTGTGTGTGTGTGTGTGTGTGTGTGTGTGTGTGTGTGTGTGTGTGTGTGTGTGTGTGTGTGTGTGTGTGTGTGTGTGTGTGTGTGCGTGTGTGTGCGTGTGTGTGTGTCTGTGTGTGTGTGTGTCTGTGTGTGTGTGTGTGTGTGTGTGTGTGTGTGTGTGTGTGTGTGTGTGTGTGCGTGCGTGTGTGTGCATGCGTGCGTGCGTGTGTGTGTGTGTGTTCATCAGTGGTATAGCTAGTCAAATTAAATAACAGTTGAACTTCAGCAGATCAACTGTTACATAATTCAGGTTTTTTTCTTCTTTCTACAAGGTTGTGCGACCCTGGAGTTAGTATTTTTAATTTCTGGAGGTGGTGGAGTAGTGAGCATAGCCTGTAAAAGTTTTTTTTTTTACTTTCGGTAATTGTTAATATAACCTGTTGATTTACATTTGCAAGTTTTATTTCAGATGATTTAGTTGGCGATAATGCTAAGTTTATTTGATGCTTTATGTTTTAAACGATCTCACTGGTGATTATTCATTTTATATACATATATATATATATATATATATATATATATATATACATACACACATATATATATATATATATATATATATATATATATATATATATATATATTTATGTTTTGTAGTTTAATAATGCCACCCTGCACAGCTGAATTCTGACAGAAGAGCTGTATTTTTATATAAAATCAATCAAAAGCTTGGGTATTGTTTACTCCTTTCCTTTGATAAAACTGAGCAATGAATTCCACCTAAGGTCCAGACTGCCATTTCCATAAGTAATTATCCAGTGGTCAGATAGTTAACTAGTATTAAAAACGTACATTTAACAAAATAGAATTAGTTTCAAGACACTGGCAAACCTAATTTCTTTTATTCGGTGTAAGGGATGTTTGTTTTCAGTTTCATAAGAAATATTCTGGATACATATATGCACTGAATGCAGCATTCTTTAAAGACACAACCTAGTGATATCTTGATTCATTAATAGATTCATAGGTAAATATTAGGCTAGCTGTCATTGTGGGCCATTTTAAGCCTAGCCAGTTTCCCTTAAAGGTGAGAAACAAATCCTGTAGCCTGTGTCTACGAAGCAAACACCTTATCTATTATACCAACCCCAACCCTAATACTGTTATAAATGGCTGCACAATATAAAACATTTATGTGTAGGAAAGTCTAACACAAAATATATTTTACTATGTGCTATTATTTTAAGAAATACAAAATATTTCCAAGTAAATGTATTAGCCTTTTATGACTGTTCCCAGATGCTTTCCATTCTGAACTGTTATGTGCACTATTATAATATTATCTAAATCTAAGAATCACAAAACCTCTTCAGAGCCCATTCAACAAACATTCATTTATTGTAGAACCCAAAAGAAATCCAAAAAGTTTATCTCTTTCATCTCACTGGATGGAATTTTCTGCTTCCTCTGCTTTTGCTTAATTTTATATAATCTGAATCTTCAAGTAATTCTTTGTTATGATTTCTGACACTGGAACATTTTGTGCATTTAACAGCTATACACTATACACTTCATTAAAAGCTATACTAATAATTAAATGAGAAATCCAGTTTCTGGGATATCAGATTTTCTTCATTCGGATTAGCATTTTTCATATCCCGGATAAAATTCCAAAATAGGGTAAAACAGAGAGAGAGAGAATTGAGCTGTGACATTAAACTATGGTCACTTTTGTCCATTTTTGGTGTCTTTTTGAAGCAATGCTAAGGATCCCATGGCAGTCTTCCATGATAGTATGTCATTACCCCTGTGTACAGTTTATCAGTAAGTGAATGCTTTACGGATGACTTGTTTTATATTTCGCATAGTTTACATACAACCACAACAGAATCTTGTATAATCTGATTTGTTTTACTCAAATTGTACTATTTTTCTGTCATCTATGCTGTTCTAGATTTTCTTCTCAAATAAAACAATGCCACAAAGAGGGGAAATCTAGGCTTCTGGGCCAAAGTGTTAAATGGGGAGTGTGGTCAAATCCTCCATTGCTTCAAAATTCTTTACACTTCCATTGGCAAGTTTACCTTATATACAGACTTATCACTTTAAGCTGCAATACTGGCCTAATTTTGTGATACTAGATAATTATAACAGGTCGTCCTCAGCAGACGTACTGAGGATGGGAATTGGAAATGTAGCACACTATTTCAATTCACTTTTGTGGCAACTGGCTTTGAAAATCATACTCTCTGCTCAATTTGCCTGAAGTAGTGATAAGTAATTTATCTACCATTTCAACTTCATTTTAAAAGTCAAGTCCAAAATTACTAATTTATATTTTATACCACAGGAGAACATTTTGTCTCATTAGAATATATGAAAGATAACATGTTTTAAATGTTTTAATTTATGAAGTAAACATAAATATTTAATGGTGTGACATCTTCTAATAAGTTTGTTAAATACATGTTTAATTCAGCCTAAAACATTTTGTATGCCTAGTTTTACCCATATATTTTTCATTGGTCAACATTTGTCATGCTTTTTGTTTGCTTTTCTTTTCAGCGGTGTCTCATACTATCACTTGAGAGACGATTTGATAATGTGCAGTGTTCTATATATTTAAGATAGCATAAAACAGATGCTAGACACCAGTTATGAAGCAAAATGCATAAAATATGAGCAAGTCAAAGCTGTTCATTCATTTATTGGACAAAAGTGTATTTGAAATGTTTGATCACCTCCATCAGCATGGTTATTTAAAAAAATGTTAAAGAACCAGCACCAAGGAACCAGATTAGAGGAAGCAGCCATCTGAGTGTTTCTCGCTAAAGTCTTTTAAAGTGCCATGCAGCTGCTGATGTATGTTTGCGCTGGTATTGTAGAGTGGAGTCCTGGGAATAAAGAGTCTTATTTCAGAGAAACTAGAGCTAGGTTCAAAGAGAACTGCTACTCTCCCCAGCTGATACAACTTTTACTGAAAGAAAACAATGAAGTAAGAAACACACCAGCATGCTCTTCAATTGCCTTTAAATAATCATTTAAAAATCTGTGTCAGTCATCATCTTATTACTTTTTTCCTGTTCATTCTTATCTGTGTATTTAGATGTGCTTGGAGAGTAACTGTCATTGTCAGCTATTTTAAAGCATTTTTTCTTTATTAATCCATTTACAAGTGGTTCAGAATTACGATGTACTGTAATTCAGACCTAATTTTAATCAATAACATAATACGGACATTTTTCTAATGTGGTGCTGGAATAAATTGCATGACATGCTACCAATTTACTATTACCATACGGAAAGAGGAACACCACAGCAACCCCATTTCGTTAAAGCATTTTTAAGACAGTATTTTCTGCTTAACAAGGAAAGTAGTTTGATTGATGTAAGCAGATGGAACTGACATGTGCCCCAACAGTAAGAGATCTTTAACTGGCCATTGTGATAGTCTGTCTGTGCTTTACTGGCTAGAACACAGAGCGAGAAGCAATCACAATGATGAATATAGTAGGTAAAGACATTGCTTAGCAATTCCTCAAGCACACAAAATATTAAGTGCTGGGGGCATTAGCCCCCACGTAAAGACACAAAGCAAGATTCTAACACAAGAAGCAGTAGTTCTAGAGTTTAACGGAATGTCTGAGTGCAACAAGTAACCCAGGTGCCTATGCATGTCTGACTGTCCCCAGGGATAGTCTCAAGGCAATGCTCTAATGCAGAGGATTAAAACTTAAAAGGGAGGGGGAACACAACTGGCACAAATATTCTGCAGGCCAACTGATGCTATTGCAACGACTCTTGACATCACTGGAACCTTGTCCATTTGTTTTCTGAATCAAGAATGATCCAGTTAACTAACCTTTCTATTTCACAAATATGTATTTGCATGTCTGATATAACTTAACAGAATAAAGATTGCACTTATCTTGAAAATAACAGTGACTATTACAACAGATGTCCTAACAACTGCTTACAGGACTGTTTCAAGAAGGGCTGAAAGAAAACACGTAATCAAAAGCAGACTGAATTCATTATAGTCTCTCCTCAAAGAATGTGACATAATGACATGTGTTGGTGTTTGTGAGTCTGTATCTGTCTCTCTGTCTGTGTACATGGGTGTTCATTACCAGATGGAAAGTAGGACACCTTTTTGAAAATCCATTTATGTGGATGGTGGAATGGCATCACAATACAGTCTGTCCTCTGTTGTCTGCAAAATGTAGATCTGCAGACAATTACTTCACTTTTACACAGATGACAAGAAACCATGCTGAGAATGGATTTTCAATTTGCCCTGCTTCCCAGCATCAACACAGACTTAATAAAGTGCATTGAAACACACAGATGTGATAAAGTGCAATAAAATACTTTTTATAAGGTGGGAGATATAGGTGAGAGAGAGATAGCTGAATTGTCAGGCAAACTATCAGCTGGTTCTAAAAATAGATTTGTGTTGTATCACGGCAAGGGAAAAGAATCCAACTGCTTCTGTTTTAGTGTTGGTGGTGTGCAATATAAAAGAAGCATTATAAGTATCATATCCTCAAGGTGATTTTAACTTGCATGATATTAGTTTAGAAGAGGTAATGCTCTCTATCAGACTGCCTTGCAATGACATTAAGGCATGAAAAAATGCGCTCACTAACAGAGTGGAGTGGAGGTCCTTATTCTCCTTGTTAATAAACAGAACATGAGTCCAGGGTAAAAGTTTTACACTGTACACTGATCAGTGGAGTGAGTCTGTCCAAGCCTTTACAGAAATGTTTAGTCTCCTAAACCAAAAATAATTTAGGGTCACTTTCATTACTATAATGCAAGTTTAACTGATTAGTCTTGGCTACATCTTTTTAAAAGCGATAATCCCACAATTTGTTTGATTTGAAATGGTAGTCTCTCAAAAGCTGTCAGGTGTTCTGAAGGCATATTCAGGAATAAATAATAGGGTGATATTTTATTAAACCTATATTAAACCTCTTAATTTCTGATTAATTTTAGTTTGCATTCGTTTGTTAGGTTTACTATGACTTACACGAACAGCAGTAAGTCGAACGGCCAATGTCCAAAATTACAATTTCCAAGTGACAGGAAACCGAACAAAAAGTGGTAGATTATGGTTAGTCGAGTTGCATAGTGCACTCGACCTTCTGGCAAGCGATGTGCAGAGATTAAGGAGGGAGGTTGTACTTAGTAAGGAACAGGGAAGTAGGCAGCCCATTTCCTCACTGTAGTGTGATCTCAGAGTTGGTATGTTTAATGTGCAGAGGGTGTGGGGGGCTGTGGGGGGGTGCAGGGTGGCATAGCCCCCCTGCTAAATAGTAGAGGTAAGCTGTGTAAGATGGGTGAAAGACGGGAATGTCGAAAATGTCGTATACAAATTTTCATGTTTCCCATTTTCGACATTCCGGTCTTCCGCTGTTGTCAAAGTCAGTCTTATTTTCTGATGTTGTAACTGTTCGACACGACCTCTTTCGAACATACCATAGTAAACTGCTTGTCACATAAGAATGTTAAGTTATTTTAGAATGTTTTTAATGAAAAGTTACAAAATGTATTTCTTACTGGAAAATATGTGGACCCTTTCACATTATCATTGAATTAAATATTTATTACTTTTCAGGTACCATGGAATGAATATATAAATTACTTTAAAACTATTACTGTTGCCATTACCTTTTCATTAGCCACAGAATTCATTGCATGCTGTAGTTGGATGGTAGTAAAGTTATAAGTAAGAAAAAAAGGACCTTTTCTAGCATAAAGCTAACATTTTGTGCAAGTAATAATACCCATCAGGTATGTGCTATCGTGGAAATAATGCCCACCCAGGGGCATTCTGAGGCCCAATGGAGGGCCTCCACACCCCTGGAAGGGTGCTATTTCCACAATATTACACACCCTGGAGGGCATTATTATGCTTAGAAAATGGGCTGTCTGTAAACTTATTGCGTTTTACATAGTTATTGCTTTTTTATTACATTTTTTATATATTTCTGATGTAAATTAGTTCCTCCTCCTAGTGTTTAAAAGTTGCTGTAGTATATATAAATGGTGTTGAAGGAAGCATTTTACATCCGAAATATAACATTTAAAAAATATATCCAGATATTTACTTTATTTTTTGGTCCCTTAATCCTAAAATGTGTGGTTTGCTGCCAGTCATTGGGACTGAAGTCACTAAATAATGACATAGATTTGACTTGCAGACTTTATTTCCTTCAGAAAATTCATGCTAACACAAATCCTGTTATTAAACTACTTTGTTCATAGGTTCATAGGTGTGTACTAGGCTAATGGCCCTGGGGCCTTTGCAAGCCTAGCTCACAGAAGTACCCTGGCATTGTGCTGCCCGTCATTAGTTCCCAGTGCCTCTATCAAGTAGAGCTACTGGAGTGATCCCCGGGGTGAACTTTCTATTTCCCATCCACTTATCAAGATTTCTCTTGAAGAGGGCTAATGAGGTGCTCTGTTTAACATGTAAGGGAAGTTTATTCCAGAGCATCAGCAGTCTCTGGGTTATGAACCTGTCCCTCCAGCATGTTCTGTTGATTGTAGTAATGAGATTGAGGTCTCTGGAGCATGTGGTGCGGAGGGATTGGGATTTCTTTAGATGTAGCATTTCTAACAGAGCTGGGTCAGACATGGCTTTGTAAGTCGAGCAGAAATAGCCTCTTAGTAGATGATTTGAGACAGAGTAATGAGGGAAGAGCAGAGAGAAATGATGACCTCTTTCTTCATGGATGCAAAACTCTTGGTAATGAGATGTGCCACATAGAAGGACTTTCTGACCACAGTGGCGATGTGATGGTCGAAGGAGAGGTTGCTGTCAACCTTTGTCCCCAGATCTCTTATAATGCCTTCACTGTTTAGTGGGCTCCCATCGATGTGGTAATTAGTGGGAACTGAGTTTTTCCCAAAGGGGATAACGACACATTTTTTGGCTTTAAGCTTAAGGCCATGGTTTCGACACCAGTCATTGGTCTCAGTGAGGCCTTTCTGTAGGATGTCTGCATCACTTGGAGAGTTAATGATGGCTCCCAGCTTGCAGTCGTCTGCAAATTTGGTCAGCAAGAGTCCTGCCATGTTGGCCTGGACTTCCAAGAAGTAGATGCCAAACAGGAGAGGACCCAGGACCGATCCCTGTGACACTCCACTTGTGACTGGTCAGCAGTCTGACTTGAAGTCTGCTACTTTCACACTGTGTGTTCTATCTGTGAGCTAATTTGCAACCCACCCAACAATATAGGGGTTAATGTGTAGTTTGGTGTGTTTGTCAATAATTCCTGAGTGAGGAATGGTATCAAGGGCCTTGACCAGATCAAGTTAGGCTGTATGAACTGCCCTACCTTCATCCATCTCTTTGGTGACTGACTCAAAGAAGTCAACCAGGTTGAGCATGCATGATCTACCTTTCACAAAATAAAATTGCATGGGATCTAGAGTTTGGAGATTCCCTATATCCCTGTTAATTAAGTCCATGATGATGCACACCATAGCCTTACATATCAGACTCATTAAGCTAATGGGGCGATAATTTTCAGGGTCTGTAATCGCTCCTCCTTTATGGAGAGGAATGACTGCAGCAGTGCGCCATTCGGTAGGGACAAAGCCTGTGGTGAGGCTGTGAGTGAACAGAGCACACAGATATGGTGCCAGTTCACTTTCTAATTCATGTAGAACACAGCCAGGGATATTGTCGAGTCCCATGGAAGCTGTATTCTTAGCCTTAGACAATGCAGCTTTAACCTGTGATGCAGTAATGCAAGGTGCCTGGTCCTTTGGGGGTGAGAGAGGAGTAAAGTTGGCACTGAATCTGTCAGCCAGTATGTTGGCAATATCTGTTGGCTCAGTATAGGAGGTACCATTGTGCAGTAACTCAGAGCAAATCTGGGTATTGCCATGGAGATTCTTGATATAACTAAAGAAGGCTTTGTGGTTGTTTTTAGTGTCTGCCGCAATTCTGCCTTCATAGCTGGCACTGGAGGTTTTAATGAGGGATCTCAGCTTTCTGTTGAGGCTAATCAGGGTATTTTTCCAGTCTTGGGACTTCACCTTTTTCTGCAACAGTTTCTTCCTTCTGTTGTAGAGTTTATTAATGGCAGTGGACTACCAGACTGGCTTCCTTTTTTTGGAGGAGAGCATCTTGGTTCTGTTAGGTATGGCTAGTTCCATGCATTTATGCACGTATTCATACAGTGCATTGGTGTATGAGTCAGCAGTCATTCATCTATTTCCATTGGCATGGAGTCCAAAGTCAGCTTTGGAGAAGTTTTTCATGGTGAATACTTTTGCAAGGGGTGTGGGTGAGATGTGGATTTCCATGGTGATTAGATTGTGGTTGGATCTAACCAGAGAGGAATTGACTATTGGTGTAGAGCAATGGTTGCACATGTTAGTAATAACCAGGTCAAGCATGTTGCTTCCTCTAGTGGGGTAAGAATGAGCTGGTACAGGGCATTGGAACTGATGAATTCCAGGAAGCGTTGGGTCAGTGTATTGGTACTTGAGTAGTTTTCCCAGTTGATGGAGGGGAAGTTGAAGTCTTCTAGTGTAAGAGTGTTGGGTTGGACCTTGATAGATTCCAGGGTAATTTCATAAGAACAATATTTAAAATCTATTACTATTTTGGAGCCTTTGTTTCCCCTTTATTTCAGGCTTTATCCAGATATCTTGAACTAACAGGTTGAGAAGCATGCAAACCTCTTTACTGCTGCTGCCACTGTTTAAAATATAATAATTTCAAGAACAGCCAACTAATAAATTGTAACAGCTCCTGCAGGTAACAGGCGGTGGAACGTAGCTGGGATAGCCACAAGCAGTTCAATCAATTGTAATAAACTGACTGTTGAAGCAAAAACGTGAAAGAGATTTACCTGGATCCTTAACGTCACAGTAACTGCCCCAAAAACAACACAGTAAGGCAATATAAAACCATCCAGCAAATTTTACGAACTGGCTGTGGAACAAAACGTGAAGATAGAAATGCTGAGTGCTGTGAGACAAGCGTGAATGCCGCTAAACAGCTGCCAATTCCGGCTGAAATCCGGACTATGTATAGTTCTAGTAGTTATACTGCCCCAAAAACCACAGTAAGGCAATATAAAACCACCCAGCAAATTTTACGAACTGGCTGTGAAACAACACATGAAGATAGAAATGCTGAGTGCTGTGAGACAAGCGTGAATGCCGCTAAACAGCTGCCAATTCTGGCTGAAAATCCGGACTATGTATAGTTCTAGTAGTTATACGCACACAGTCCAACCTGTTGCATAAAGCAAACTCAATGTCTTCAATCTCCAAGTAAATGAAAAACGTTAAGCAATAACCTTGTTGTTACAAGCTAACATCCCGATACAGTCACAATGTACAAGACCCTGTGACTCCAAACTCCAAACTCCAACGGAGGTAGAAAAACGCTGAAAGGTTTGACAAATCCTTTATTTGCAACAATAACACATCCCAAATAGCACTAGTTGAGCGCTTTCATCTGCACCACCGCAGACTTCATCAGAACTAGTGCCAGCATCCTCATTACTCCATTTAAAAACAGTTTTTGGCGCCAATGTTTTGTTCTTCATTTAAACAGACAGTACTCAATTTCAGCGTATCCTGTTAAGAACTAAACAACTAAACAACTTAAAATATATTTCTATTAAACAAATGCAAATATTGTGAAGATGTAAAAAATGTTAAAAATGTTAAAATATCACAAAAGGAAGAATATGTAATTCTATTATATATAATGCACATATAATAAATATAATACTTATAAAAAATCAAATATAAAATATTTATGTATGTATATAAATTCCATAATCCTTGGGTTGTGTTCAAAAATTGATAATTGAATAAATGACTGAATTGGTGTATAAATAAATAAATAAGTGAAATAAATAAATAATTTGATGGAGTTAATGTACTTTAATTGGAATCCAAGATTAAAAAAGGTTTTATACTTATAAAATCATTAATACCTGGACTCCTGGTAGAATCTGTCATGATCTGCCACTTGCTCTCTTTACAAGCTAGTCTTGTTTTCCAATCCCCACCAAAAAGGTTTACCTTCTCCTCATCAATAATCATAAATGTAAAAATGTGCTCTTCACCATACTCCTTAGTGTGTCTGTATAATGCGTTTTTACTATCCATTTTCTTGATTTTGTAGTAGTGTTCATAAATTCGTTTCTTTAACTCCCTTTCTGTTTTGCCTATATAATAGGCCGAACATTTCTTACATTGAGCAAGGTATACTATATGCTTGCTACTACAATTACCTCCTATACTACTAATCCTTGTATGGTTCAAATTATGCAAAACAATATCACTGTTGGTATTTATGTATACACATTGTTTACATCTTCCACACTTTCTAGTAAATGTCTTTCCTTTTTGTTCTCCCTTTCCTATACTTTGAATTTTCCAATAACCTTTTTATGTTGGGACCTGTTTTGTACACAATTTTGGGTTTCTCACCTAGAATGTTAATGTTACTGTCTGTTACTGTTATAACGTCCCAATATTTCTGTATAATGTCTTTGATCCTTGTACTATAAGGGGTATAGGTTAAGACACATACTCTACCCATATTTTCTTTCTGTATGTTTCCATTACTCTCCTTTTCATGACCTAATAAGGGTTTGTATTTAATTCCCCATTGGGATTTGATATATTCAATTGTATCACTAATCATGCCACTGGGATAACCCCTTTTTTCAAATAATTCAGATATTAATACCATTTCTCTTTCCATGTATTCTCTAGTTGATGACATTCTAGCACATCTAATACATTGTCCCTTGATGATGTTTTTAAATACGTGCGGAGGATGTTCACTCCCATAAAATAAATAATCATTAGAGAATGTACTTTTCCTATATATCTTAGATGTGAAACCTTCATTGTTCAAACCTATGTACACATCCAAATAGGGGATACCAGAGTTGCTAGTGTCATAAGTAAATTTCAAAAAGTTGGTAGTTCCATTGATGTATTCAACAAATTTAGTTATTTTTTCTTCTGGTCCATTCCACAAAATGAATATATCATCCAAAAATCTCACGTAGAATGTAATGTGACTAGAGAATTCACAATTGGTAATGTATTCATTCTCCCAGTCTGACATGACTAAGTTTGCAAATATGGGGGCACATGATGCCCCCATAGCTACTCCCTTGCTTTGTCTGTAGAATTCACCCTCAAATGTAAGGTAATTGTAATCTAACACCAAGCCCATCATGTCTACTGTTAAATTAATTTTGTCCCAAGTCATTGACGAAAACTTTCTTAGACTTCTGGCAAACCTTTCAAGCCCCTCGTCCTTAGGGATACAAGAAAATAAATCACATACGTCAATAGTGATAAAGGTGCACCATTCTGTCCATTTATCAGGACTAAGTTTAGCCAAGAAATCCCATGAGTCTTTTATAATGAAGGGTACATTTTGATAAATATGTTTGGTCCATCTATCAATCGTAACCCCTAGATTGTATGTTTTTGACTTGGAACCTGAAATGATGGGTCAGAAGGGTGGTTGTTTCAAAGACTTGTGGATCTTTGGTATTCCTATTATACGTGCCATCACTGGATGATCAACTTTGAGAAATCTGTATAATTCATCTGTGATGCGGTTGTCGATCAAATATTCCTCCAATACTAAATCTATTTTCCTAAAACCTTTGTTGATTTCATTGATCGAAACCAATTCATAGTTCCCAGTGTGATGTAATATATTCTGTATCTCTGTAATGTAAGCCCTCTGAGGATAGATGACTGCACCTCCACCCTTGTCGGGTTTCATTATTCTTGCATCTTTCTTGTTCATATATTCATTCAATGCTGCTCTTTCTTGTTTTGTAATATTTTCTTCTACTAATTCCTTATTTTTTCGATATTCCTTGGTGATTTCTTTATTGAAGAGGTATAATTCTTTACAAATCATCTGGTCAAACACATGGACTTGTGGATTGTATTGTGGTATAAATGTGCTTTTTCTTTTCAATTCAGTGGGTATATATGTACTCTCATCTTCCTTCCCTTTTTCAAAAAGGAGAGCAAGGTTTAATCTTCGACTGTATAATTTAATTTCTTTGATGTGATCTACTAAATTGAATTTTTGTGTGGGAATGAATTTGGTCCCTTTACAAAGAAGAGAACATAAATCCTTCTGAATAGGCAAGTCTGTATAATTGTATACGTTGAAGCCCTCATAATTTGTTATACTCGGCTTGTCTTTTTCCAGTGTAACTGCTACCTGTGTGTTCATGTTCAAAATTTCATTTTGTACACATATCACATCTTCATTGTTAGTAGTCCTCGGTGATGAATCCACATGATTCTTTCTAGATGGAACTGAAAGGGAAGAAGAAGAAAAAGGGGAACTTGTGACCTTCACTTTGGACTGACTGAGTCTTGATTTTACCTGTATATTCTGTTGTTCTGAAAACTTGTTGCCCCGTAATTCTGATGATGTCTTCCTCCCTGAAAATTTTCCTGTCTGTCTCCTTGTCCCCTACTTTTTACATATGTATACCCTTCCTCTAATCTATTCTTCCTATCTTGTGGCCAGACATATACCTTACAAGTTCTATACAACTCCATATCACGTTCTAATTTTTTGTTTTTTCTTCGGAAAATATTTTCCACTGTGGTCTCTGCCATTTGGAACTGTTTGTGGTATAAATCATACCACTGTTCAAAGGCAGGATTGCGCAAGATGATTTCATTAACATGTTCAACTTCTTCAATGAGGGCATTTAACTTGTCATCATAACATTTTAATAACAGATTCATATAACTTATACCAAAATCATCGAATAAACTATTGAAGGCTGATATAATACTTTCATTGTATTCCACTCCCATAGGTAGTTTGAAAAACCTAATGCCTTTAGTAACTACCTTGGAATTAATGCATTGTTTTAAATAAGCTTTGTCAACTTTGATATTCTGTATTTGGATTAAAATATTTCCCATCTTGTATATACTACTTTTAATAGACTCATGTCTGTCACCATCACCAAATTTTTTGTTATTATTATTATCATGGTGTTTAAACATACCATTAGAAGGTGATGAATCAAAGGCATAATCATTTTTAAGAAAGTTGTCAAAAGTACAATGATTACTGTCAACAGGCTTGCCCTGTTTGACTTTCTTGTTCCTCACAGTTTTTTCAATAGATCGTGAATTAATATCACTAAGTACAGTACCTTTGCTTTTTGTGTTTGGCATGCATGTCATTGCAGAGTAAGTCCGTTTTGGCGGTGCATGCTTTGGCTTTGCTCCTCTATAGTCTTTTTCTGCTCGACTGTGAAAAAAACTAAAATCGAAGGTGAAATCCTTTTCTGGTGTTAATAAGTCATCCATGGCTCTTGGGTTCATATCTATATTGCCAGTTCTGTGTGAAGATCCTGTTTGGTTTAGACACCCCTGTCCATTAGGTATTTCCACATTAGTCTCCACTGTAAGTATTAAATCACTACCACTATTCTCCCGAATCCTTGATGCATCCTTCTGTGAAGATGTCCGTTCATGTTTTCCGTTGTTTTGTGTGGTTTTAATAATGGAAGTGACCAATTCCGTAAGCTTGCTGACATCTTGATGTAATCTGGCTACTTCAGCCCTTAAGAGAAGAATTTCTTCGCTATCCAATACAGCCGACGCCCCATCCACTGCTTCCGCCATCGCTGAAAAACCAACTGATAATAATTTCAAGAACAGCCAACTAATAAATTGTAACAGCTCCTGCAGGTAACAGGCGGTGGAACGTAGCTGGGATAGCCACAAGCAGTTCAATCAATTGTAATAAACTGACTGTTGAAGCAAAAACGTGAAAGAGATTTACCTGGATTCTTAATGTCACAGTAACTGCCCCAAAAACAACACAGTAAGGCAATATAAAACCATCCAGCAAATTTTACGAACTGGCTGTGGAACAAAACGTGAAGATAGAAATGCTGAGTGCTGTGAGACAAGCGTGAATGCCGCTAAACAGCTGCCAATTCCGGCTGAAATCCGGACTATGTATAGTTCTAGTAGTTATACTGCCCAAAAACAACAAGTAAGGCAATATAAAACCACCCAGCAAATTTTACGAACTGGCTGTGAAACAACACATGAAGATAGAAATGCTGAGTGCTGTGAGACAAGCGTGAATGCCGCTAAACAGCTGCCAATTCTGGCTGAAAATCCGGACTATGTATAGTTCTAGTAGTTATCACACAGTCCAACCTGTTGCATAAAGCAAACTCAATGTCTTCAATCTCCAAGTAAATGAAAAGCGTTAAGCAATAACCTTGTTGTTACAAGCTAACATCCGATACAGTCACAATGTACAAGACCCTGTGACTCCAAACTCCAAACTCCAACGGAGGTAGAAAACGCTGAAAGGTTTGACAAATCCTTTATTTGCAACAATAACACATCCCAAATAGCACTAGTTGAGCGCTTTCATCTGCACCACCGCAGACTTCATCAGAACTAGTGCCAGCATCCTCATTACTCCATTTAAAAACAGTTTTTGGCGCCAATGTTTTGTTCTTCATTTAAACAGACAGTACTCAATTTCAGCGTATCCTGTTAAGAACTAAACAACTAAACAACTTAAAATATATTTCTATTAAACAAATGCAAATATTGTGAAGATGTAAAAAATGTTAAAAATGTTAAAATATCACAAAAGGAAGAATATGTAATTCTATTATATATAATGCACATATAATAAATATAATACTTATAAAAAATCAAATATAAAATATTTATGTATGTATATAAATTCCATAATCCTTGGGTTGTGTTCAAAATTGATAATTGAATAAATGACTGAATTGGTGTATAAATAAATAAATAAGTGAAATAAATAAATAATTTGATGGAGTTAATGTACTTTAATTGGAATCCAAGATTAAAAAAGGTTTTATACTTATAAAATCATTAATACCTGGACTCCTGGTAGAATCTGTCATGATCTGCCACTTGCTCTCTTTACAAGCTAGTCTTGTTTTCCAATCCCACCAAAAGGTTTACCTTCTCCTCATCAATAATCATAAATGTAAAAATGTGCTCTTCACCATACTCCTTAGTGTGTCTGTATAATGCGTTTTTACTATCCATTTTCTTGATTTTGTAGTAGTGTTCATAAATTCGTTTCTTTAACTCCCTTTCTGTTTTGCCTATATAATAGGCCGAACATTTCTTACATTGAGCAAGGTATACTATATGCTTGCTACTACAATTACCTCCTATACTACTAATCCTTGTATGGTTCAAATTATGCAAAACAATATCACTGTTGGTATTTATGTATACACATTGTTTACATCTTCCACACTTTCTAGTAAATGTCTTTCCTTTTTTGTTCTCCCCTTTCCTATACTTTGAATTTTCCAATAACCTTTTTATGTTGGGACCTGTTTTGTACACAATTTTGGGTTTCTCACCTAGAATGTTAATGTTACTGTCTGTTACTGTTATAACATCCCAATATTTCTGTATAATGTCTTTGATCCTTGTACTATAAGGGGTATAGGTTAAGACACATACTCTACCCATATTTTCTTTCTGTATGTTTCCATTACTCTCCTTTTCATGACCTAATAAGGGTTTGTATTTAATTCCCCATTGGGATTTGATATATTCAATTGTATCACTAATCATGCCACTGGGATAACCCCTTTTTTCAAATAATTCAGATATTAATACCATTTCTCTTTCCATGTATTCTCTAGTTGATGACATTCTAGCACATCTAATACATTGTCCCTTGATGATGTTTTTAAATACGTATGGAGGATGTTCACTCCCATAAAATAAATAATCATTAGAGAATGTACTTTTCCTATATATCTTAGATGTGAAACCTTCATTGTTCAAACCTATGTACACATCCAAATAGGGGATACCAGAGTTGCTAGTGTCATAAGTAAATTTCAAAAAGTTGGTAGTTCCATTGATGTATTCAACAAATTTAGTTATTTTTCTTCTGGTCCATTCCACAAAATGAATATATCATCCAAAAATCTCACGTAGAATGTAATGTGACTAGAGAATTCACAATTGGTAATGTATTCATTCTCCCAGTCTGACATGACTAAGTTTGCAAATATGGGGGCACATGATGCCCCCATAGCTACTCCCTTGCTTTGTCTGTAGAATTCACCCTCAAATGTAAGGTAATTGTAATCTAACACCAAGCCCATCATGTCTACTGTTAAATTAATTTTGTCCCAAGTCATTGTGAAAACTTTCTTAGACTTCTGGCAAACCTTTCAAGCCCCTCGTCCTTAGGGATACAAGAAAATAAATCACATACGTCAATAGTGATAAAGGTGCACCATTCTGTCCATTTATCAGGACTAAGTTTAGCCAAGAAATCCCATGAGTCTTTTATAATGAAGGGTACATTTTGATAAATATGTTTGGTCCATCTATCAATCGTAACCCCTAGATTGTATGTTTTGACTTGGAACCTGAAATGATGGGTCGGAAGGGTGGTTGTTTCAAAGACTTGTGGATCTTTGGTATTCCTATTATACGTGCCATCACTGGATGATCAACTTTGAGAAATCTGTATAATTCATCTGTGATGCGGTTGTCGATCAAATATTCCTCCAATACTAAATCTATTTTCCTAAAACCTTTGTTGATTTCATTGATCGAAACCAATTCATAGTTCCCAGTGTGATGTAATATATTCTGTATCTCTGTAATGTAAGCCCTCTGAGGATAGATGACTGCACCTCCACCCTTGTCGGGTTTCATTATTCTTGCATCTTTCTTGTTCATATATTCATTCAATGCTGCTCTTTCTTGTTTTGTAATATTTTCTTCTACTAATTCCTTATTTTTTCGATATTCCTTGGTGATTTCTTTATTGAAGAGGTATAATTCTTTACAAATCATCTGGTCAAACACATGGACTTGTGGATTGTATTGTGGTATAAATGTGCTTTTTCTTTTCAATTCAGTGGGTATATATGTACTCTCATCTTCCTTCCCTTTTTCAAAAAGGAGAGCAAGGTTTAATCTTCGACTGTATAATTTAATTTCTTTGATGTGATCTACTAAATTGAATTTTTGTGTGGGAATGAATTTGGTCCCTTTACAAAGAAGAGAACATAAATCCTTCTGAATAGGCAAGTCTGTATAATTGTATACGTTGAAGCCCTCATAATTTGTTATACTCGGCTTGTCTTTTTCCAGTGTAACTGCTACCTGTGTGTTCATGCTCAAAATTTCATTTTGTACACATATCACATCTTCATTGTTAGTAGTCCTCGGTGATGAATCCACATGATTCTTTCTAGATGGAACTGAAAGGGAAGAAGAAGAAAAAGGGGAACTTGTGACCTTCACTTTGGACTGACTGAGTCTTGATTTTGCCTGTATATTCTGTTGTTCTGAAAACTTGTTGCCCCGTAATTCTGATGATGTCTTCCTCCCTGAAAATTTTCCTGTCTGTCTCCTTGTCCCCTACTTTTTACATATGTATACCCTTCCTCTAATCTATTCTTCCTATCTTGTGGCCAGACATATACCTTACAAGTTCTATACAACTCCATATCACGTTCTAATTTTTTGTTTTTTCTTCGGAAAATATTTTCCGCTGTGGTCTCTGCCATTTGGAACTGTTTGTGGTATAAATCATACCACTGTTCAAAGGCAGGATTGTGCAAGATGATTTCATTAACATGTTCAACTTCTTCAATGAGGGCATTTAACTTGTCATCATAACATTTTAATAACAGATTCATATAACTTATACCAAAATCATCGAATAAACTATTGAAGGCTGATATAATACTTTCATTGTATTCCACTCCCATAGGTAGTTTGAAAAACCTAATGCCTTTAGGAACTACCTTGGAATTAATGCATTGTTTTAAATAAGCTTTGTCAACTTTGATATTCTGTATTTGGATTAAAATATTTCCCATCTTGTATATACTACTTTTAATAGACTCATGTCTGTCACCATCACCAAATTTTTTGTTATTATTATTATCATGGTGTTTAAACATACCATTAGAAGGTGATGAATCAAAGGCATAATCATTTTTAAGAAAGTTGTCAAAAGTACAATGATTACTGTCAACAGGCTTGCCCTGTTTGACTTTCTTGTTCCTCACAGTTTTTTCAATAGATCGTGAATTAATATCACTAAGTACAGTACCTTTGCTTTTTGTGTTTGGCATGCATGTCATTGCAGAGTAAGTCCGTTTTGGCGGTGCATGCTTTGGCTTTGCTCCTCTATAGTCTTTTTCTGCTCGACTGTGAAAAAAACTAAAATCGAAGGTGAAATCCTTTTCTGGTGTTAATAAGTCATCCATGGCTCTTGGGTTCATATCTATATTGCCAGTTCTGTGTGAAGATCCTGTTTGGTTTAGACACCCCTGTCCATTAGGTATTTCCACATTAGTCTCCACTGTAAGTATTAAATCACTACCACTATTCTCCCGAATCCTTGATGCATCCTTCTGTGAAGATGTCCGTTCATGTTTTCCGTTGTTTTGTGTGGTTTTAATAATCGAAGTGACCAATTCCGTAAGCTTGCTGACATCTTGATGTAATCTGGCTACTTCAGCCCTTAAGAGAAGAATTTCTTCGCTATCCAATACAGCCGATGCCCCATCCACTGCTTCCGCCATCGCTGAAAAATCAACTGATAATAATTTCAAGAACAGCCAACTAATAAATTGTAACAGCTCCTGCAGGTAACAGGCGGTGGAACGTAGCTGGGATAGCCACAAGCAGTTCAATCAATTGTAATAAACTGACTGTTGAAGCAAAAACGTGAAAGAGATTTACCTGGATCCTAAATGTCACAGTAACTGTCCCACAAACAACACAGTAAGGCAATATAAAACCATCCAGCAAATTTTACGAACTGGCTGAGGAACAAAACGTGAAGATGGTACTGCTGAGTGCTGTGAGACAAGCGTGAATCCCGCTAAACAGCTGCCAATTCCGGCTGAAATCCGGACTATGTATAGTTCTAGTAGTTATACTGCCCCAAAAACCACAGTAAGGCAATATAAAACCACCCAGCAAATTTACGAACAGGCTGTAAAACAAAACATGAAGATGGAAATGCTGAGTGCTGTGAGACAAGCGTGAATGCCGCTAAAACAGCTGCCAATTCCGGCTGAAAATCCGGACTATGTATAGTTCTAGTAGATGTACGCACACAGTCCAACCTGTCGCATAAAGCAAACTCAATGTCTTCAATCTCCAGGTGAATGAAAAACGTTAAGCAATAACCTTGTTGTTACAAGCTAACATCCCGATACAGTCACAATGTACAAGACCCTGTGACTCCAAACTCCAAACTCCAACGGAGGTAGAAAAACGCTGAAAGGTTTGACAAATCCTTTATTTGCAACAATAACACATCCCAAATAGCACTAGTTGAGCTTTCATCTGCACCACCGCAGACTTCATCAGAACTAGTGCCAGCATCCTCATTACTCCATTTAAAAACAGTTTTTGGCGCCAATGTTTTGTTCTTCATTTAAACAGACAGTACTCAATTTCAGCGTATCCTGTTAAGAACTAAACAACTAAACAACTTAAAATATATTTCTATTAAACAAATGCAAATATTGTGAAGATGTAAAAAATGTTAAAAATGTTAAAATATCACAAAAGGAAGAATATGTAATTCTATTATATATAATGCACATATAATAAATATAATACTTATAAAAAATCAAATATAAAATATTTATGTATGTATATAAATTCCATAATCCTTGGGTTGTGTTCAAAAATTGATAATTGAATAAATGACTGAATTGGTGTATAAATAAATAAATAAGTGAAATAAATAAATAATTTGATGGAGTTAATGTACTTTAATTGGAATCCAAGATTAAAAAAGGTTTTATACTTATAAAATCATTAATACCTGGACTCCTGGTAGAATCTGTCATGATCTGCCACTTGCTCTCTTTACAAGCTAGTCTTGTTTTCCAATCCCCACCAAAAAGGTTTACCTTCTCCTCATCAATAATCATAAATGTAAAAATGTGCTCTTCACCATACTCCTTAGTGTGTCTGTATAATGCGTTTTTACTATCCATTTTCTTGATTTTGTAGTAGTGTTCATAAATTCGTTTCTTTAACTCCCTTTCTGTTTTGCCTATATAATAGGCCAAACATTTCTTACATTGAGCAAGGTATACTATATGCTTGCTACTACAATTACCTCCTATACTACTAATCCTCGTATGGTTCAAATTATGCAAAACAATATCACTGTTGGTATTTATGTATACACATTGTTTACATCTTCCACACTTTCTAGTAAATGTCTTTCCTTTTTTGTTCTCCCCTTTCCTATACTTTGAATTTTCCAATAACCTTTTTATGTTGGGACCTGTTTTGTACACAATTTTGGGTTTCTCACCTAGAATGTTAATGTTACTGTCTGTTCCTGTTATAACTTCCCAATATTTCTGTATAATGTCTTTGATCCTTGTACTATAAGGGGTATAGGTTAAGACACATACTCTACCCATATTTTCTTTCTGTATGTTTCCATTACTCTCCTTTTCATGACCTAATAAGGGTTTGTATTTAATTCCCCATTGGGATTTGATATATTCAATTGTATCACTAATCATGCCACTGGGATAACCCCTTTTTTCAAATAATTCAGATATTAATACCATTTCTCTTTCCATGTATTCTCTAGTTGATGACATTCTAGCACATCTAATACATTGTCCCTTGATGATGTTTTTTAAATACGATGCGGAGGATGTTCACTCCCATAAAATAAATAATCATTAGAGAATGTACTTTTCCTATATATCTTAGATGTGAAACCTTCATTGTTCAAACCTATGTACACATCCAAATAGGGGATACCAGAGTTGCTAGTGTCATAAGTAAATTTCAAAAAGTTGGTAGTTCCATTGATGTATTCAACAAATTTAGTTATTTTTTCTTCTGGTCCATTCCACAAAATGAATATATCATCCAAAAATCTCACGTAGAATGTAATGTGACTAGAGAATTCACAATTGGTAATGTATTCATTCTCCCAGTCTGACATGACTAAGTTTGCAAATATGGGGGCACATGATGCCCCCATAGCTACTCCTTGCTTTGTCTGTAGAATTCACCCTCAAATGTAAGGTAATTGTAATCTAACACCAAGCCCATCATGTCTACTGTTAAATTAATTTTGTCCCAAGTCATTGACGAAAACTTTCTTAGACTTCTGGCAAACCTTTCAAGCCCCTCGTCCTTAGGGATACAAGAAAATAAATCACATACGTCAATAGTGATAAAGGTGCACGGTTCTGTCCATTTATCAGGACTAAGTTTAGCCAAGAAATCCCATGAGTCTTTTATAATGAAGGGTACATTTTGATAAATATGTTTGGTCCATCTATCAATCGTAACCCCTAGATTGTATGTTTTTGACTTGGAACCTGAAATGATGGGTCGGAAGGGTGGTTGTTTCAAAGACTTGTGGATCTTTGGTATTCCTATTATACGTGCCATCACTGGATGATCAACTTTGAGAAATCTGTATAATTCATCTGTGATGCGGTTGTCGATCAAATATTCCTCCAATACTAAATCTATTTTCCTAAAACCTTTGTTGATTTCATTGATCGAAACCAATTCATAGTTCCCAGTGTGATGTAATATATTCTGTATCTCTGTAATGTAAGCCCTCTGAGGATAGATGACTGCACCTCCACCCTTGTCGGGTTTCATTATTCTTGCATCTTTCTTGTTCATATATTCATTCAATGCTGCTCTTTCTTGTTTTGTAATATTTTCTTCTACTAATTCCTTATTTTTTCGATATTCCTTGGTGATTTCTTTATTGAAGAGGTATAATTCTTTACAAATCATCTGGTCAAACACATGGACTTGTGGATTGTATTGTGGTATAAATGTGCTTTTTCTTTTCAATTCAGTGGGTATATATGTACTCTCATCTTCCTTCCCTTTTTCAAAAAGGAGAGCAAGGTTTAATCTTCGACTGTATAATTTAATTTCTTTGATGTGATCTACTAAATTGAATTTTTGTGTGGGAATGAATTTGGTCCCTTTACAAAGAAGAGAACATAAATCCTTCTGAATAGGCAAGTCTGTATAATTGTATACGTTGAAGCCCTCATAATTTGTTATACTCGGCTTGTCTTTTTCCAGTGTAACTGCTACCTGTGTGTTCATGCTCAAAATTTCATTTTGTACACATATCACATCTTCATTGTTAGTAGTCCTCGGTGATGAATCCACATGATTCTTTCTAGATGGAACTGAAAGGGAAGAAGAAGAAAAAGGGGAACTTGTGACCTTCACTTTGGACTGACTGAGTCTTGATTTTACCTGTATATTCTGTTGTTCTGAAAACTTGTTGCCCCGTAATTCTGATGATGTCTTCCTCCCTGAAAATGTTCCTGTCTGTCTCCTTGTCCCCTACTTTTTACATATGTATACCCTTCCTCTAATCTATTCTTCCTATCTTGTGGCCAGACATATACCTTACAAGTTCTATACAACTCCATATCACGTTCTAATTTTTTGTTTTTTCTTCGGAAAATATTTTCCGCTGTGGTCTCTGCCATTTGGAACTGTTTGTGGTATAAATCATACCACTGTTCAAAGGCAGGATTGCGCAAGATGATTTCATTAACATGTTCAACTTCTTCAATGAGGGCATTTAACTTGTCATCATAACATTTTAATAACAGATTCATATAACTTATACCAAAATCATCGAATAAACTATTGAAGGCTGATATAATACTTTCATTGTATTCCACTCCCATAGGTAGTTTGAAAAACCTAATGCCTTTAGGAACTACCTTGGAATTAATGCATTGTTTTAAATAAGCTTTGTCAACTTTGATATTCTGTATTTGGATTAAAATATTTCCCATCTTGTATATACTACTTTTAATAGACTCATGTCTGTCACCATCACCAAATTTTTTGTTATTATTATTATCATGGTGTTTAAACATACCATTAGAAGGTGATGAATCAAAGGCATAATCACTTTTAAGAAAGTTGTCAAAAGTACAATGATTACTGTCAACAGGCTTGCCCTGTTTGACTTTCTTGTTCCTCACAGTTTTTTCAATAGATCGTGAATTAATATCACTAAGTACAGTACCTTTGCTTTTTGTGTTTGGCATGCATGTCATTGCAGAGTAAGTCCGTTTTGGCGGTGCATGCTTTGGCTTTGCTCCTCTATAGTCTTTTTCTGCTCGACTGTGAAAAAAACTAAAATCGAAGGTGAAATCCTTTTCTGGTGTTAATAAGTCATCCATGGCTCTTGGGTTCATATCTATATTGCCAGTTCTGTGTGAAGATCCTGCTTGGTTTAGACACCCCTGTCCATTAGGTATTTCCACATTAGTCTCCACTGTAAGTATTAAATCACTACCACTATTCTCCCGAATCCTTGATGCATCCTTCTGTGAAGATGTCCGTTCATGTTTTCCGTTGTTTTGTGTGGTTTTAATAATCGAAGTGACCAATTCCGTAAGCTTGCTGACATCTTGATGTAATCTGGCTACTTCAGCCCTTAAGAGAAGAATTTCTTCGCTATCCAATACAGCCGACGCCCCATCCACTGCTTCCGCCATCGCTGAAAAACCAACTGATAATAATTTCAAGAACAGCCAACTAATAAATTGTAACAGCTCCTGCAGGTAACAGGCGGTGGAACGTAGCTGGGATAGCCACAAGCAGTTCAATCAATTGTAATAAACTGACTGTTGAAGCAAAAACGTGAAAGAGATTTACCTGGATCCTTAATGTCACAGTAACTGCCCCAAAAACAACACAGTAAGGCAATATAAAACCATCCAGCAAATTTTACGAACTGGCTGTGGAACAAAACGTGAAGATAGAAATGCTGAGTGCTGTGAGACAAGCGTGAATGCCGCTAAACAGCTGCCAATTCCGGCTGAAATCCGGACTATGTATAGTTCTAGTAGTTATACTGCCCAAAAAAACAACAAGTAAGGCAATATAAAACCACCCAGCAAATTTTACGAACTGGCTGTGAAACAACACATGAAGATAGAAATGCTGAGTGCTGTGAGACAAGCGTGAATGCCGCTAAACAGCTGCCAATTCCGGCTGAAAATCCGGACTATGTATAGTTCTAGTAGTTATACGCACACAGTCCAACCTGTTGCATAAAGCAAACTCAATGTCTTCAATCTCCAAGTAAATGAAAAACTTTAAGCAATAACCTTGTTGTTACAAGCTAACATCCCGATACAGTCACAATGTACAAGACCCTGTGACTCCAAACTCCAAACTCCAATGGAGGTAGAAAAACGCTGAAAGGTTTGACAAATCCTTTATTTGCAACAATAACACATCCCAAATAGCACTAGTTGAGCGCTTTCATCTGCACCACCGCAGACTTCATCAGAACTAGTGCCAGCATCCTCATTACTCCATTTAAAAACAGTTTTTGGCGCCAATGTTTTGTTCTTCATTTAAACAGACAGTACTCAATTTCAGCGTATCCTGTTAAGAACTAAACAACTAAACAACTTAAAATATATTTCTATTAAACAAATGCAAATATTGTGAAGATGTAAAAAATGTTAAAAATGTTAAAATATCACAAAAGGAAGAATATGTAATTCTATTATATATAATGCACATATAATAAATATAATACTTATAAAAAATCAAATATAAAATATTTATGTATGTATATAAATTCCATAATCCTTGGTGGATACTTTTGCAAGGGGTGTGGGTGAGATGTGGATTTCCATGGTGATTAGATTGTGGTTGGATCTAACCAGAGAGGAATTGACTATTGGTGTAGAGCAATGGTTGCACATGTTAGTAATAACCAGGTCAAGCATGTTGCTTCCTCTAGTGGGGTAAGAATGAGCTGGTCCAGGGCATTGGAACTGATGAATTCCAGGAAGCGTTGGGTCAGTGTATTGGTACTTGAGTAGTTTTCCCAGTTGATGGAGGGGAAGTTGAAGTCTTCTAGTGTAAGAGTGTTGGGTTGGACCTTGATAGATTCCAGGGTAATTTCATAAGAACAATATTTAAAATCTATTACTATTTTTGAGCCTTTGTTTCCCCTTTATTTCAGGCTTTATCCAGATATCTTGAACTAACAGGTTGAGAAGCATGCAAACCTCTTTACTGCTGCTGCCACTGTTTAAAATATGTTCCTATCTTGAGCCTTTGTTCCCCATTTATTTTAGGCTTTATCCAGATGACATGAACTATGAGGTCGAGAGGTTAGCAAACCTCTTAACTGCTGCTGTTGCCAGTGCTCAATCTCTCTCACTCTTCACACTCTCTCTCATTCAGACACACACACACACACACACACACACACACACACACACACACACACACACACACACACACACACACAGCTCACTACTTCACTTTCATGCATGCAACCATGCATACACTCACATACAGACAGAAACATAAATGCACACACTTTCCTTCTGTTTCGTTTAGTTTTACACTCAGTGCACAGCAGTGGCTTAGAGGCTATTATAATGGCTAAGGCGTCTACCTTGCAGTCACAAGGTGCAGGGTTTGATTCTTACATGGTGTAATTGGCTAGGCTTAAAATAGCCCACAAGGGTAGTTAGCCTAGTACTAATTTATGATCCCATGAAAAGCACTGCATAGTGAGAATAAAATAATGGCTCGATTGATCTCGCTGTCACACTCATAAACATACACACTTTTTTTCTTTTATTTTATTTTTTTATATTATACACTCACTAAACAGGAAAAGGACTGCTTAGTGAGCATAAAATAATGGTGACCATTAGGTTACTTTCCATCTGAGCTCCACAGCAGCTTGATATACTGTCATGAAGTGGGGGACTTGTTTTCAGTGAGCATTACCTACCCTGCTGGAGAATGTTCATTCTCCAATAAGGTGTCAATCTACAGGTCGCTCATTCTCTAAACTACAATAACATCTTGTTTATTTTTAAGGTTAGAGGACTTGTCCATAATGTCTATTTCCAGCTATAATCTGATTACAAAAGCATTAGAAATACAGTAGCCATAACACTACAGAGGTGGGAGGTATATATCAAATTATTAGAGAGGAATCTAGCATACCATTGTTTCAGCCTACAAAAGACAGTTAATAGTACCACTTTATTTCATTTATTTTGTTTTGTTAAATGGGTTATATTTCTTGGCAGAGCCTACTTTCGGTGAAAGCATGGGATCATCGCTCCAATGTAAATTGTACACAAAATAAAAGTAACAGGATATACAAATAATACAAATAAAGTGGTATGACATACAAACATAGTAATATCAGATAATTGGTTATGCAAATAAGAAACAGTGAAAATACAAGCTAATAACTGGTACGTATCCACAATTAACCTAAAACCAATTACAACATAATTCTGTTGTTGCTATTGTGCAACAGACTTGGTAGTTATTCAAAGCACTTTCTGATTATGAGAGTAAAAGATGGAGTATGGGAGTGTGTAGTCAGTTGTGCTATTTATCTGTGCAACTATTTCTGCTAGGATTCATAAGTTCATAAGTAGTGACTAGGCATGTGGTCCAGAAGACCACTGAGAAGCCTAGCTTAAGTTTCCAATTACTCCTGAGCACTTTCTGGTTAAGTGACATGCTCAAGATCACCAAGTAGGCAAATGGAGGCTGAGGTACAACCATGGATTACAGGAATGTGCTCATTAAAGCACATAACCTGACTCCTCCACATTAACTGTTATGGTGTTATTAAGTAGTGACTGACAGTGCTTAAGGGTCAGATTATATTGGAATTGTGAACATTACCTGAAGCTGTATAACCAAATTGAGGTTAAAAAGATGGGCTTTTAGTCCTGTTTTACATTTTGTGAAGTGAGTTGTACTTTATCTGTGGGGATAATGAATTCTACTGTTTGGGGCTGTGACAGATAATGTTTTGGAATGAACTTTATGGGTAGAACAGTGGAATTAAGATGTATGATTATGAGAGAGTTCAAAGAATAAGTACTTTTTGATGCTGTTTTAGTTTTAGAAATGTTGCAAGAGTAGGCCAGCGGTTATGATGTATTAATTAATATATGAGTGAGCATCAACTTATACTCAATCCCAAAAAGACTAAACTTCTCCTATTCCTACCTAAATCTCTATCCACCTCCAAACCCATCTTCACTATAACCTCACTCAGCAACACTATCATTAATGTTGAAACTCACACTAAACTCCTAGGGGGCATCATTGATGACTGACTCACATTTGACCTTCATGTCCACCACTGCATAAAAATATCATCAAAAACTTGGATTACTATATAGAAATAAAAAATTTCTTACAAAAGATTTGCCAATCTCACTTGTCTATGCCTGCTTTCTCCCTAGTATTCTCTGCAGCACACAAATCTTAACTAATCTTCAATCCTCTGTACTCTCCAGGATGGAAACCAACTATGATAATCACTAGGTTTGCTGCTAATCATCTCCCAAATTCACATCACTGTCTATCACTCAATATCTTAAACTGGTTAGAGTCCCCCCACCAACTTCTCCACTCACAACTACTTGTCATTCATTCCATTCTCAACAAGCCCTCCTTCTGACCAAACATTTCTTTTATCATCTCTCCTTATGCTCCAACTAGAAACCTTAGGAGTGCTGACCAAAAGCTCTTGGATATATATATAAGGCTAAAAAATCTATTGGCCAAAACCTATACAGTTACTCTCCTGCCCTTTTCTGGAATCAGCTCATTTACCCAGTATAGAAATAACTCACACACCAGAATTCAAAAGTTCCCAAAAACAACACTTACTAAACAAACAGACATGTCATTGCAAAAACCCTCCTTGAACCATCTTGTATTTAACTACCCCCTGCGACCCCTCTCTCTCTGTTCTCACTTACTGCCAATCTAACTTCTCCTGCTTCCACCCACTTTTTCCCCTCTACTTGTGTTCTCCCTATGTGATATTGTCTGTCTACCCCCTTGGAAAATACATATTCTCTTCATACCTCTTCAATAGTCACTGTAAAATGAATTGTCTCTTAGATTAATTCTAACTAGTTCTCTGTCAAAGCTCTGTACACTTCTAGTAGAAAATTACTTTTATGAAACTGGTTTGCAACTCTTTTGTTTTGCTCTGTAATATTCTCTAATCACACTATGTTTGGTATATCCTCTAAGACTGCCCATTCTGTTTTCATAACTAATTGTAAACCGCTTCTTTGTTTGCCTCTGTAACACTCTCAAATCATGTTATGTGTGATATGTTGACTTAGATTGCTATTTGTGTATTTAATCATTGTGGCTATGTGGAGCTTTTCTCCCCAGGCCTCCGCTAAAAAAGGGCCCTGCTCAGTTGGACATTTTCAGTCAACAAATATCAAATAAATATATAAATAAATAATCAGTTGTCAAATTTACCTGAAAATGGTATTTGATTTACAGTCACATAGTTCAAAAAGTCCATAGCAACTTAGAAAGGAATTGAACAGGCAGGAA
Organism: Protopterus annectens; assembly: GCF_019279795.1. Lineage (NCBI taxonomy): Eukaryota > Metazoa > Chordata > Ceratodontiformes > Protopteridae > Protopterus > Protopterus annectens. The sequence goes on along the minus strand of NC_056730.1, from coordinate 752,066,228 downwards.
AAGGAGAATGCAACTTGATAAACTAGTATGCAAAATATTTGTGCATTGTTTTCTACTGTAAAAATGTTACATCGTCGCATGTCATATGTCAAAAGTCTGAGTAAATTAGATTTTTAGGTATCTTTCTATGCTTGTCAATGTGCCTTTGAAAAATATTTATCATTTCAACTGTTTTGGCAATTTTACTGTTTTAATAACTTTCATTTATTTCTAAGCAGATAGCTAGGTTTTGCATGCAGGTGAATATATGAGTCTTCTTATGGCTGCAGTAGTGGCATGTTTCTTGGTATAGTCAGAACATGATAACATATGCACCTTAATGTACCAAAACTGTACATTATTTAATAAAAACAGGGAGCAGCTAACTTCTTCGTGAGCACTAGCCATGTGGGAAGTACAAATGTGTCCTTCCGTATATTACAACACATTTAAAAGTGAAGTAGCCTCAAAACGTATGATCGGCAATGTAACCCTTTAAAACTGGTTCCAGTATGAAATAAAATGAATGCATGCACATGTAAAATAATGCATACCAAATCAGTTACATTCATGGCCCCACAAGTTGAAACTGCACATCCTTGATACTTTACGTGACACAGTTGCTCATTTGGCATTGCAAAATATCCTTCTGTGAACTATATAATAGTTACTGCTAAGGGGTTTCTAAATGGCAGCTTTATACTGTACGCTGTTACCATTCTTCTTGTTGGTGACCATTGGGTGTTTTTCTATAAACATTGGAAGGTGAGAAGAGTAAGACATAATTAAGTTACTTGTACAGGATTACTTATCACCTATAACCTTGGCAGCCTTCTTTTAGTACATTATTGTACAGATCCACTAAAAATGGGTCCTAGTGGGTTAATTATCCTTTGACTGGTATTGTGATTATAGAACAGGTTTTACCATATCATGTGTTTATTCCTCTGGCTGAAACCAAAGTATTTGTAGAAAAGTCAATCAGGAATAGGTAGAACATACAAACTCTACAAAAGCAGTGACCAGAGATTAATACTGAACTCTGGGTCCTGCACCTGGAGGACACAATCCTTAACAACTTTGTGTGACTAGGTAAAGGTCCACAGAGCTCAAATATGAGTTGGGGAGGTTATGGCCTAAGTAATTTCAACCAGGTACTAGTATATATTGAGTTTTTGGCCACTTTAGAGAAAAATAGCCTCCTTCAACATTTCTTCTTCCAATCAGTTCCAACAGATAACATCAAAAATACCTAAAAAATTAAAGCTTACTATAACTTCCCCTGAGAATTTACATAGTGAGTACCTTAAAATAGCAGTTTAGGTTATTGTATATCTAGTTTCATTTCTGATAAATCAATCCCTATCTGAAACTAAAGTCCCCCTCACTCTGGAAAACATCATTCATTATTCCACTGTATGAGGGTGGAATGAATACAGACCTTTCAAACTATAGGCCAATTGCCATTTTATCTCTGTTATCAAAATATTAGAAAAATGTACTCAGAAGCAACTTACCAGCTACCTAATAGATAACCATCATCTGTCTTTAACCCAACACACCTTCCATCCTCATCCCAGCACAACTACTGCTTTGCTGAATTTTGTTGATGACATCAACAATGACAGAAATGCCGGAAGCCACTATCTTCCTAGACTTTTCCAAAGCTTTTGATACAATTTCTCACTAGAAATACTTATATAATCTCTTATCCTTAGTGCTCACAAACTCTTCACTACAATGGTTCCATTGCTACTCCTCAGACAGAGCACAAGCAGTAAATAGACACATGCTTTCTCCACTGTCTTGCAGTAACTATTGAAGTCTCACAAGGCTCTATACTAGGCCCCATTAGAATTGCCACTTGTCCATTTTTTTTCCAGATTGTCTGGAAATAAAGGTCTTTGTCCGGTTATCCAGATTTTACAGTGTAAATTGGAATTCTGTGTTGCTCCTATGATTTCTACCTTTCTTGAAGTTGATTGGTTAATCTCATCTTGCAACTGCAAGCTAAGATAACCAATCAGCACAGATTAAGCAGCACCAGAGACCAAAACTGAAATCCCGCATCTCATGAGATTTAGGTGTCTATAAAAATAGTAATTCAACATGCTGTGACCACCATTTTATGGAAAGAGGAACTGGTAACAATTCAACGAACAGACAGCAGCAATTATATTTTATGTGGATTAGGCATGAAGGTTGTGTCTGTGGCGTGCACGTGGGAAGTCTGTGTGCGGTGTATATGTACTTGTCCAGATGAAGCAAAAGGTGAGTCATACTGTGAGGCAAGTTATCTGCTGTTGTAATTTTCTGAACTGGAAAGAATGTTTTGGTATATACAGTAATCAACTAGCAGAACTGTAGTATTTGGAAAATAAACTGATAGTGTATGAAAAAAAATGCATACAGCACTGAGAAATACAATGTTTTACATTGATCGGACAGAGCTGTTCAGCAGCTCCATTTGCTAGAGAGCACACAACAGAGTTGGAGTAGGTAGGTAGCAATGATGACTTCTTGCCTCTGTTTCCCTGCAACAATCACTACAAATTGTTTTTGTGCACACCCACCTGTTTTTGTGCACACCCACCTGCATAAAGTGAGGCCACAGGAGCTGTGTGTCAATAAGCCAGGGAACACTGGGCAGTGTGGAGTTGTTTATGAAAGGCATTAGCTACTTCCAAAGTTGGTTGGAAGTGAGTGTAGGAGAGAATCTTAATTTGCTTAATCTGTGCTGCATTTCTGTCATTGTTGATGTCATCAACAAAATTCAGCAAAGCAGTAGTTGTGCTGGGATGAGGATGGAAGGTGTGTTGGGTTAAAGACAGATGATGGTTATCTATTAGGTAGCTGGTAAGTTGCTTCTGAGTACATTTTTCTAATATTTTGATAGCAGAGATAAAATGGCAATTGGCCTATAGTTTGAAAGGTCTGTATTCATTCCACCCTCATGCAGTGGAATAATGAATGATGTTTTCCAGAGTGAGGGGGACTTTAGTTTCAGATAGGGATTGATTTATCAGAAATGAAACTAGATATACAATAACCTAAACTGCTATTTTAAGGTACTCACTATGTAAATTCTCAGGGGAAGTTATAGTAAGCTTTAATTTTTTAGGTATTTTTGATGTTATCTGCTGGAACTGATTGGAAGAAGAAATGTTGAAGGAGGCTATTTTTCTTTAAAGTGGCCAAAAACTCAATATATACTAGTACCTGGTTGAAATTACTTAGACCATAACCTCCCCAACTCATATTTGAGCTCTGTGGACCTTTACCTAGTCACACAAAGTTGTTAAGGATTGTGTCCTCCAGGTGCAGGACCCAGAGTTCAGTATTAATCTCTGGTCACTGCTTTTGTAGAGTTTGTATGTGTGAAGACCTCCACTTAGTACTGTAAATTGATCTTGTGTTGTAGGGTCAGCTGGGGACCTTGCAGGTTCTTGCTTCAGGTTGGGGTCTGGAGTTGGATTCCCTTGGGTACTCTGTAAAAGTATGTGGAGTATCATGTGCACCTCAACTTTCCTTTCAGGGAAAAAACTTGTGGGATCCCAACTCAGCTAATATGGTCATTTAGCAATGCATATTGACATTTATGGCTCCTCTCACCTGCCAGCTAAAAAACTCAGTGTAAGTTTGTGATTTTGGTCATAGGCTTAACTTAGCTGAATGCTTGTAGTGGCTACCTTTTGTCAATCAATATTGATTTGTAGGTTAATAAACATTTATGTGAACTTGTAAAGAAGCAGTACAGCAACTGATAACTTGCTAGAAACCCAGTGGTTATGCACCCTCTAATAACTGCATGTTTATGTACCCTCTAATGACTGCATGGTTAAGTACCCTCTAATGACTTCAGCATTAGTGCTGTGTAAGTGCGTGACTTGTTATCAGTTTTTAAGGTCCTCAGAAAAGGTTGGTGGTCTGTATGTGTCCTGGGTACCTAATGGGTAAAAAGTGCTGGAAAATATATAAAACAACTTAGTGTTCCAGTTTTGTCTAGCTGTTTCTTAATATGAAAAATAAACTTGTCCAAATTGGAGGTGGAATTCAAACCTTTCAACTGTCCCTGATTTTTTATTTTGACTCAAACGTTAGCTCTGTCCTTCTTAATCCCTCCTGAAACTTGTGACTTTTGAGGGATTGTGGTGAATTGCACTTAATAAATAATGACAGTAATTAGAGCTTTAGGTTTCTTTTACTTCAGAAAATGTGCATTAATTCACATTTTCATATTCTGTCAATGTCTCAAGTTAATAGTACCAATTTTCTAAGAGTCTCTGATTATGTAAGAATGTGTCCCTGATTGGTTGAGAGTCATGGCAGAATCACGGTTGTCTTTGTTCTGTTGCAGAACTGAATTTTACAGTGATTTTTTTTAAACTTATACTTCCTAAAACATATGCTGGATCCATGATTTATTTTTGACAGAATCCCTGTTATCAACAACCCACCACCACTGGCACATGTCGGTTTAAAATTAGTCGTACATTTCTACACAAATGTTTATACAGTCCTTCATTCTGCACTATTGAATATTTTTTGACTGCTGGTACCTGACAACATTAAGGCAGTAATCTGTATTTAGTGTTAATAATGACAGCAACTTCTTTTTATGCATTATATAACAAAACTTATGTGCTTAGTTAAGGGGCACCAAACTTATGGCAGCAGTCAGCAATGAGAGGTATAATTAGAAATGATGCGTGGTAATAATCAGCAATGAATGGTAATAATAGGCAGTGATGTGTGGTAATAATCAGCAATGAGTAGTAATAATCATTAGTGATGTGTGGTAATAATCAGCAATTAGTAATAATCATCAGTGATGTATGATAATAATCAACAATGAGTGGTAATCAGCAGTGATGTGTGGTAATAATCAGCAATGACAGTTAATAATTAGCAATGATGTGTGGTAATAATCAGCAATGAGTGATAATCATCAGTGATATGTGATAATAATCAACAATGAGTAGTAATAATCAGCAGTGATGTGTGGTAATAATCAGCAATGAGTGGTAATAATAGGCAGTGATGTGTGGTAATAATCAGCAATGAATGGTAATAATCATTAGTGATGTGTGGTAATAATCAGCAATTAGTAATAATCATCAGTGATGTGTGATAATAATCGAGTGGTAATCAGCAGTGATGTGTGGTAATAATCAGCAATGAGAGTTAATAATTAGCAATGATGTGTGGTAATAATCAGCAATGAGTGATAATCATCAGTGATATGTGATAATCAACAATGAGAGGTAATAATCAGCAGTGGTGTGTGGTAATAATCAGCAATGAGTGGTAATAATCAGCAGTGATATGTGGTAATAATCAGCAATGAGTGGTAATAATCAGCAGTGATGTGTGATAATAATCAACAATGAGAGGTAATAATCAGCAGTGATGTGTGGTAATAATCAGCATTGATGTGTGGTAATAATCACCAATGAGTGGCAATAATGAGCAATGATGTGTGGTAATAATTAGCAATGCATGGTAATAATCAGCAATGATGTGTGGTAATAATCAGCAATAAGTGGTAATGATCAGCAATGATACGTAGTAATAATCAGCAATAAGTGGTAATAATCAGCAGTGATGTGTGGTAATAATCAGCAATGAGAGGTAATAATCAGCAGTGATGTGTGGTAATAATCAGCAATGAGTGGTAATAATCAGCAGTGATGTGTGGTAATAATCAGCAATGAGATGTAATAATTAGCAATGATGCGTGGTAATAATCAGCAATGAGTGGTAATAGTCAGCAGTGATGTGTGGTAATAATCAGCCATAAGTGGTAATAATCAGCAGTGATGTGTGGTAATAATCAGCAATGAGAGGTAATAATCAGCAATGATGTGTGGTATTAATCAGCAATGAGTTGTATTAATCAGCAAAGGTGTGTGGTAATAATCAGCTATGAGTGGTAATAATCAGCAATTAGAGGTAATAATCAGCAATGAGTGGTAATAATCAGCAGTGATATGTAGTAATAATCAGCAGTAAGAGGTAATCAAAAGTGATGTTTGATAAAAATCAGCAATGAGTGGTAATAATCAGCAATGAGTTGTAATAATCAGCAATGGTGTGTGGTAATAATCATCACTGAGAGGTAATAATCAGAAGTGATGTTTAATAAAAAATCAGCAATGAGTAGTAATAATCACCAGTGATGTGTGGTAATAATCAGCAGTTGTGTGTGGTAATAATCAGCAATGAGAGGTAATAATTAGCAATTATGTGTGGTAATAATCAGCAATAAGTGGTAATAATCAGCAGTGATGTCTGGTAATCAGCAATGAGAGGTAATAATCAGCAATGAAAGGTAATAATTAGCAATGATGTGTGGTAATAATCAGCAATGAGTGCTAATAATCAGCAGTGATGTGTGGCAATAATCAGCAATGAGAGGTAATAATCAGCAATGATGTGTGGTAATAATCAGCAGTGATGTGTGGTAATAATCAGCAATGAATGGCAATAATCAGCAGTGATGTGTGGCAATAATCAGCAAAGAGTGGTAATAATCAGCAGTGATGTGTGGTATTAATCAGCAGTGAGAGGTAATAATCAGAAGTGATGTTTGATAAAAATCAGCATTGAGTGGTAATAATCAGCAGTGATGTGTGGTGACAATCAGCAGTGATATTTGGTAATAATCAGCAATTTGTTTGTGTCTTTCGGCTTCCGGTTAGGGGTCGCCACAGCTGAACTTCAGTCCGCTAATGATTGGTAGTGGATTTTTACATACCGGGTTACCAGCCCTGACGCACAACCTTCAATGAAGGCACGCCCCATTCACGTATGCCTCCACACAGAAGACGCTCTAGCTGAGAATCGAACGATCAGGGATATTTGGTAATAATCAGCAATGAGAGGTAATAATCAACAGTGATGCGTGTTAATAATCAACAATGAGTGGTAATAATCAGCAGTGATGTGTGATAATAATCACCAATGAGCGGTACTAATCAGCAGTGATGTGTGGTAATAATCAGCAGTGATATTTGGTAATAATCAGCAATGAGAGGTAATAATCAGCAGAGATGTGTGGTAATAATCAGCAATGAGAGGTAATAATCTGCAGTGATGTGTGGTATTAATCACCAATGAGAGGTAATAATCTGCAGTGATGTGTGGTAATAATGAGTTAATTATGAAGCACATGATACATCAAGTGACTCTTTTGCTGGGATGTCACCACTGGATAATTAAATATGCAAATTACATTTTCATATATCGTCTTTTATGGTCACTTATGCCTCTAAAGTTTGCAAAACTAAGTATAAAGTTGGAGAGCTAAACATTTCACATAACATACCAAAAAACAGGCAATGCAATTCTGTGTGCCTTTGTTCTATCCAACTTAAATAAAAGTATTGCTCCCTTTAGATAACTTTTCTTGATTCATTGTACATTTGTTGCTGCATACAATAACTGTATGTGGATTTTGGAGGTCAAGACTGTTGATTCTGAGTGTGGTTTGATAAATGGGACAGGATTACTACCAGGAAGGGGAGTGGTCAGATCATTCAGGGAGTGTGGCTTGCTGGTCAGGAAATGGCACAATTGAAAGGTGGCAACTCTAGGCCCCATACTTTTCAACATATTCATCAATGACCCATACACAGCTACAAAAATGCTACTCTAATTCAATATGTTGATGATTCCACCTTGATTTGTTCTTCCAAATTTCGTTAAACTCTAAGACCTTACTACTTCTAAACCCTAAAAAACTTAATTATTACTCTTTACCCCAAAATACGTCTGTATCAAAACAACAGCATTCATTATCATCTCTGCTAACAAAACCATGATAGAACAAGTAAATCACACAAAATTACTGGGTGTCAAAATAGACAATCAGTTGCAATTTGACTATCATGTATCACTCATGGTTAAAAAAACTCATGAAAAATGAGGTACATTATAGAGAATAAAAGAAACTATCTCACTGACTTAGCCATAAGATTTATAGCCACTGCTTTCTTACTTTCATCTCTCTATGCTGCCCCAATCTTCACTAAAATTCAAGTCTCATAAATGTCCTTATTTGAGTAATGTAATAACAAAATAACCATATTTTCTGCCTTACCTAGTTCTTCCTCTCACCTCAATTTCTTTGAATTCTTAAGCACTAATTGCATGATCTATTATCTATCTGACAAACATACTAATAAAGCTCTTCAAATGCTCAATCTACAACATATACTAATGCATAAAGTATATTTTATAATGTACTAGCAGGCTCTGTTTTCAAATGACTGTAATATCAACAAATGCATGTGTAATTGTTAGTGTATATTATTTAATAAATGTATGTTTAAAATGGTTTTAATATGTTGGTGCTTTTCTCACCATGCCTCTGCTGAAAAGGTTTTTTTTTTTTTTTACTAAACTCAGTGAGACAAACCCGATAAACAAAAGCAAAATAAAATAAATTAAAATAAGATAAATAAATAAATAAATAAAAATATTATGAAGAGGTCACCACTATATAGACTTGCATGTGGTTGTATATTTTGCAAGAGTCCATTCAAATGTCCAAGCAGATATTGGGGAGAATGGCAACTGAGAAGGATCTAGGTACAAGCTGACTAAATGAGGGAGAGAAATGCAATGGAAGTTAGGTTTTTGGGGAACAAAACTAGCATGTCTGACAGATGGTCATATTTCAGTGAACAATGGTGGATAGAGTTAAGAATTTTTAAGCAGAATGTGGAGACTTCATGACAAGGACAAGAATGATCTGATACTGAATGCACTTATATTATGGCAAATGTCTGGCTTTCTTACAAGAAATGCATTTGAAAGGAGAGGATATAGCCCTGATAAAATATAAATAGGTTCAGCTGGAATGGTTGGTTCCAGCCTCCAGTGAAAGGAAGAAAGCAGCACTAGGACACATTTGGATTATGCTTTGAAGGTCATCCGACTTTAAGAAATGATTCCTCCTTCCTGATGTTAGTGACATGGACACTTCATACATTTTCTTGCCACAGTTATGAGCCTACTGGACATCTGTACAGAGTTGGATGCAGCAATTTATAATCTCCAAAACTGAAATTATGTTAATGGGAAGAGGAGCTGTAGTCTAAATAAGCCGTTGGTACAAATGTTCCAGATCTGTTTGTTAGAAAGCGAGAGTTCAGGTATTAGAAATCCCAAACACATGTCTGATTAGTAAATTCAGTTAATGTATGTAAACAAAGAAAAAAGCGTATAACTTTTCTGCTTGTGCACATATCCTGGCTATGCTTAGTTTCTTTTTAATTGGAAGATCAGTTCCCTGGGGAATTAGGGTGAACATAGATTTGTGTTAGACCATTCACATGAAACTTTGGCATAATAAAGGATAAGAAATGCATATGTAGTAGGTGATTCCATTTCTGGAAATGCCTTAGATTGTCCCAGATTGCTAATAATTCTATTGAGAAAAGTATGCATACAGACTGAAACAGGTTGAAGCTGATAAGGGTGGCCAAGAATCTTCTTGTGGATATATCAAATATTGAAGGGCTTGGTGGGCCTTATGAATGTAATCAGAACATGTATTTAGAGGACACCTTTGCTATTAATGCCACTGACAGATAAAATGAGGGGGCTAGTACTATTTTTTAATATATAAAAAAGTACATCCTTACTGCTACATGTTTGTATTTATTTATTTAATGCTCAATAACTGGAATAAAGGATTGATCCAAATTGACCCATTCTGGTCACAACCCATAAAATTCATAACATATACAGTACAACATATATGTCTTACGAAATGCAAAGTATTTTAAATACAAATTGTATGAACTACTATTAAAAGACTGAAACCAGACAGTGTCTGTTCAGCGATATAGCAAACTGTACAAGAAAGTAAACTACATAAAATTACAAAATATAGAGGACAATTTCAATAAAATTTAAAAGGAACAACTCTCTACCGAACAATAACAGCAATACTACCAAATGGAATTTTCACAAAATCAACATATACGCTACATTGATTACTGCACATCATACTATGAACAGTGGATGGGATAGTTAGAGCTGCATTTTTAATGTGAAAAACTTCCTGGAGAACTCCTGGATATATTTTTGGAATATAACATTGAAGGGATGGATAGTACCAGATTTAAGTCCATTTTAGGTGTTGCCTATCTTTATTGCTGATTTCTACGAAAGGTTTTTATACTGAGGAATTATTCCCAAACACTATTGGTGAATATTAATATAGTGCATATCTTTAATGACAATTTTAATTAAGTTTCATGTACTTAAAAAATGTACGTGTGAGCTAGGCTATAAGAAAAAGGGAGCAGCTTTTGGATTTATGGACAGTGCTTAATAGAATTAAGTTATTATAATCTAACTGGGAAGGGCACTATGGCCTGTTTTGGAACTGCCCTGGATACCAGTAGGTCAATCTAATCTGTAATGAGTGAGTCAGAGTATTCCTATAGAAGGGTGAATGCTAGTAAAGTTGTGGGTGTCAAGGTCCTATTTTAGAGATTTTGCTGTTACTGAGAATTTCACTATCTTACATTAGACTTTAAAATTGTTTGGCTAGGTATCAAAACTACCACTGGTAGAATGGTGGATGGTTTGTTGAGTTTCTAAATGGATTGCTTTTCTGGCAGCAGAAGGTGGTGTAGGCAGAAGTGTATGTATTCAAGGTGTATAATGTGAGCTTCATTTTTTGTTCCAGCTGATACATTTCAAGTTATTATGGCTTTAAGGCTGCCATTTAAGATGGCTTCATGCTGTTCATAGAAGGGCAGTTTCTAAAAAAAAGCTGATTAAAAATGGGGCTGATTTTTAGAGCTGGGCTATGGAGGCATAGGTTCATAAGTTCTGAAGTGTATACTAGGCTAATAACCACAGGGGGGCTTTTTAAGCCTAGCCATGCATACCAGCTGTATATGACAAGTTTTAAGAACCTTAAGAATATTCTAAGGGATATTTGTAGACTTGAGCTTGGGTAGTATTTATAGACTGCACCTGTCCATTAGGGAAATAGATGACAGATGATAGTCAAAGTCTAGGTTGCTATCTGCGTGTGTCTCCAATCCACCACTACTAAGTCTACTCTTAAGGTTGTGTTATCAATGAGGTTATTTCCAGGGGTAGTCAACTTCCCAAAGCATAGTATTATGCATTTCTTGGCACTAAGTTTTAGACTGTGGCTCTAGCACCAGTATTTGTCTGAGTCAGCCCTTCTTGGAGGATATTAGCATCTTGGGAGGATTCTATGACTGCTATGCTTTTTTTGCAAGCTTGGTCAGCCAGAGGCCCTTGATGTTGGCCTTGACTTCAGAGAAATAGAGTCCAAAAAGAGTGGACCCAGCACAGAGCCCTGAGGGACTCTGCTAGGTATTGTCCTTGCATGGTGGTGGACTCCCCTACCCTAACTTCTTGGGTCCTATCTGAGAGCCACTTGGCTATCCAGCAGGTGACATAGGGATTTAAACCTAATCACATAACTTTCTGTACAGTGCCCAGGTTGAGTATTTGTCTAGGTCAAGGTAAGCAGTATGCACCATTTTCCCTTATACATTTCTTCAATGGTTTCATAAAGAAGTCCACCAGGCTGAGTAAGCATGGTCTGATCTTGACCAAAACAAATTGCATTAGATACATTGTCTGAAGATTTCCATTATTGTTGTTAATCATTTCCATGATAACTCTTTCCATAACTTTGCATATGTTAATAGTCAGACTTATGGGTCTGTAATTACTGAGGTACATAGATGGCCCATCCTTGTGTAAAGGAATGACCATTATAGTTCTCAGTTCATGTTGCATGAAGCCTGTCTGGAGGCTGCAGTTAAACAATAACTCTAGTGGCCCTGATAGGTCATGTTTCATGCTATTTAGGACTTATTCTGAGATATTATCAGGGTCCATCAATGTGGTATTCTTAGCCTTGGAGACATGTTGAGGACCTGCTCTCTAGAGTGTTAGTTGGCAGGGTTATGTTTGATGGTATTTCATAGGAGGTGGCTGTGAGAGGAACAGTGTAAAAGTGGAGCTGAATTTGTTGCCAAGTAGATTTTCTATATCTTCAGACTCAGTGTAGGTGTCTCCATTTACAATTAGTTCTGCACATTGTTATGCACTGCCTTTGAGGTTGCAAACATAGCTAAAAAAAGCCTTATGGTTGTCCTTGGCCTAGGAGGATATTTTTACCTCAAATTTGTCTTTGGTAGACCTGATTTGCTTAGACTGATGAGGCATAGGATCATAGGATCATAGGAGGTTACTAGGCTATTGGCCTGAGGCCCTTATAAGCCTAGCCAAGAGTTTAGCCCATGTTTAGACAAATCAGCACCCGATGCCCGTGTCCACATGGGTGGAATCCCAGGGGTAATTTTTCTGTTTCCCATCCAGTTATCCAGGTTATGCTTTAAAAGGGGTAAAGAGGTACTCTGCTTGATGTGGAGAGGAGCTCTATTGCATAGATGGGAGAGTCTCTGGGACACAAATCTGTCCTGCCAGCAAGTCTTGTTGCTGTCACAGACCAGGTTGAGGCCATGCATGCAAGTTACTCGAGCAGAACTTGACTTGCGGATATGGAGCATCCCATCAAGGTGTGGTCCGTGAATGCCTTGTATGCCAGACAGAGGTCACCTCTGAAGAGTCTGTATGAAACCAATTAGAGGGAAAGGGCTTTTAGCCTATCTGTGTATGGTAGATGTTTGAGGCCCTGGATTCTCCTGGTGAGGAACCTCTGTGGTCTCTCCAGCTGCTGCATGTGCTGTGCGAGGTACTTGCCGAAAGGGGCATTGTACTCGATAATGGGCCTTATAAGGGAAGAATACATGGATGTTATGACCCCCTTGTCCCTGGATGAGATACCCTTATGTATGAAGTGGGCCATGTAGAAGGCTTTCCATGCAACGGAAGCAACGTGGTGGTCAAAAGTCAGGTTGCTATCAACCTGGGTGCCCAAATTCCTCACGACTGATTGAGTGCTTAAGACATTGTTATTAATGTGATAATTTGTGGGGAAGTCACTCTCCCCAAAGGGGATGAGGATGCATTTTTTGGTATTCAGCCTGAGGCAGTTTTATCCTTCTGGGTAATCTGCTTCCCATTTTATTCCGCAACTTATTTCTTTTTGTAACACAATCTATTGATGTTGATATTCCGCCAAGGTGGCTTGTTTTTTCATTTTTTTTCTGTGCTTATTCCTGGTAGGCACAGCTGTCTCTGTTCATCTATCAGCAATATTGTACAGGGTCTTTGTAAAGAATTCTGCATAGGCAGCAGTTTCCCATAGTTTGGAGGAGCTTGAACATTTTTCAGGTTATCACGTAAGAGGAGGAAGTTTCCCTTGGAATAGTTCCTAAATGTTCCAAGGTTTGTAGGGGTCTCAGGTTTTATTTATATTTCAAAGGAGACAGCTTTATGATCTGACTTTAACAGAGAGGACATTACATGGGGTGGGGGGGGGGGTTGCAGCATTTCCATATGTTAGTAAAGGCTAGATCCATTATGTTTGCACCCTAAGTGGGTATATGGATTATCTGGTCCTGGGTGTTTGTGTTGACAAAGTCCACAAATCTCTGGGCCAGCATGTTTGGGGTCATGTATGATTCCCACTTTATGCTGAATAGTTAAAGGCACTTATGAATATGGTAATGGGTTAACTGGGGAGTGTTCTTAGGAAGTTTAAGTATAGGTTCATAGGTTAATAGGTGTGTACTAGGCTAATGGCCTTGGGGCCTTTACAAGCCTAGCCATAGGATTACCCTGGCATCGTGCCACCCGACCTTAGTTCCCAGTGCCTCTGTTGAGTAGAGCCACTGGAGTTATCCCTGTGGTTAATTTTCTATTTCCCATCCACTCATCAAGATTTCTGTTGAAGAGGATCAGCGAGGTGCCCTGCTTGACATGTATGGGAAGTCTATTCCATAGCATGAGCAGTCTCTGGGTTATGAACCTGTCCCTCCAGTACATTTTGTTGATTGTGGTAATGATGTTGAGGTCTCTGGAGTGTGTGGTGCAGAGGGATTGGGATTTCTATAGATGTAGCATTTCTAACAGAGCTGGGTCAGACATGGCTTTGTAAGTCAAGCACAGATCTCCTCTAAGAAGAAGATATGACACAGAGAATAGTTGGAGTTTTTTGAGTCTGTCCATATAGGACAAGTGTTTAAGGCCTAGGATCCTATTTGTGAAGTACTTTTGCAGCCTCTCCAGTTGTTGCAGGTGTCTAGTGAGGTACATGCCAAATGGGGCAGTGTACTCAATGATTGGCTTAATGAGGGAAGAGTAGAGGAAGACAATGACCTCTTTCTTCCTGGATGCAAAACCCTTGGTAATGAGATGTGCCACATGGAAGGACTTTCTGACCACAGTGGCAATGTGGTGACCAAAAGAGAGGTTGCTGTCAAACTGTGTTCATGAATCACTTATAACGCCTTCTATGTTCAGTGGACTACCACTGATGTTGTAATTCAGGTTTTTCCCGAAGGGATGATGACACATTTTTTTGGCATTGAGCTTAAGGCCATGGTTTTGACACCAGTCATTGGTCTCAGTGAGGCCATTCTTTAGGATGTCAACATCACTTGGGGAGTTAATAACAGCTCCCAACTTGCAATCATCTGCAAACTTTGTCAGCCAGAGTCCCTTCATATTGGCCTGGATTTCAGAGAAGTAGATACCAAACAGGGAAGGACCCAAGACCGAACCCTGTGGGACTCTACTTGTGAATAGTCAGCAGTCTTGACTTGGAGTGAGCTACATTCACACTGTGGGTTCTATCTATGGGCCAGTTTGCGACCCACCTAGTGATATAGGGGTTGATGCCTAGCTTAGTAAGTTTTTCTATGATTTCTGAATGGAGAATGGTATCAAAGGCCTTGGTCAGATCAAGGTAGGCTGTATGAACCACCTTGCCTTCATCCACAGCTCTAGTGACTGACTCAAAGAAGTCAACCAAGTTGAGCAGGCATGATCTACCCTTCACAAAACCAAACTGTGTGGGATCCAGAGTTTGGAGATTCCATATATCCTTGTTTATTAGGTCCATAATGATGCGTTCCATAGCTTTGCATATCAGATTCATCAGGCTAATGGGGAGATAGTTCCCAGGATCTGTAGTCACTCCTCCTTTGTGGAGAGGGATGACTGTAGCAGTGTGCCATTCAGTAGGGACAAAGCCTGAGGTGAGGCTGTGATTGAACACAGCACAAAGGTGAAGTGCCAGTTCATTCTGTAGTTCATGTAGAACACAGCCAGGGATATTGTCATGTCCCATAGAAGCTGTATTCTTGGCCTCGGACAGTGCTGTTTTAACCTGTGCAGCAGTAATACTGGGTGCCTGGCAATCTGCTGGAATTGTGATTGGTCCTTTGGCAGGGAGAGAGGGGTAAAGTTGGCACTGAATCTGTTGCCCAGTATATTGGCAATATCTGTTGGCTCATTATAGGAGGTACCATTGTGCAGTAGCACAGAGCAAATCTGGGTATTGCCATGGAGATTATTTACATAACTATAGAATGCCTTGTGGTTGTCTTTACTATCTGCTGCAATTCTGTTTTCATAGCTAGCTTTAGAGGATTTGATGAGGGATCTCAACTTTTTGTTGAGGCTGATAAGAGAGTTTTTCCACTCTTGGGACTTCACCTTATTCCACATCAGTTTCTTCCTTCTGTTGTAAAGTTTGTTTATGGCAGGGAACCCTCAGACTGGCTTCTTTTTTTGAAGGAGAGCATCTTGGTTCTATTGGGTATGGCGAGATCCATGCAATTGTGTATGTGTTCATACAGTGCATTGGTGTGTGATTCAGTGGTCAGGTAACTATTCTCCATTTGCATGGGTGCCGTGAAGTTAACCACCTCTGTTTTTAGGAGCCCAAAGTTAGCTTTGGAGAAATTTTTCATGGTAGTTACCTTTGCATTGGGGGGGGGGGGGGGATTTCCAAGATGATTAGTTTGTGGTCAGATCTAACTAGGGAGGAGTTGACTATTGGTGTAGAGTAATGCTCACCCATGTTTGTAATGACCAGATCAAGGATGTTGCTACCTCTAGTGGGAGTAAGAACGAGCTGGTCCAGGGCATTGGAATTAATGAATTCCAGGAAACGTTGGACAAGTGTATTGGTACATAAGTAATTTTCCCAGTTAATGGAGGGGTAGTTGAAGTCGCCCAGTATGAGAGTGTAAGGTTGGACCCTAATATTCTTCAGGGTGCTTAAGAACATAGAGTGTGAGTCTTGGGACATGGTTGGGGACCTATAGCAGGCTACGACCTGAATCACTGTCTTACCCAAAATTAGCTGCACCTGAAGTATGTCTGATGCGTTATGTTGAGCTATCAGTCTGGAGGTGTACGCATCCTTTATGAATATGGAAACACCACTGCTTCTGAGCTTCAGTCCAAATTCTGGGGCCAAAAGGTGTGGAATGAGTTATAGCCTAGTAGTGCAGGGGTGGTTTCTGCTGCCTTGAACCAGGTCTATGTTACAGCACAAATGTCGATGTTCTCCATTTTAAGGAGTGCTTCGAGCAAGTGCATTTTGAGATTTAGACTTCTAGCATTGAGTGGTATGACCCTCAGATTGCATTTGTTTTAGCTGTTATGGTGGTAATTTGGTCTTTGAAACACCATCTAAAAAAGGCACTATAGGGGTGGCAAGAACCTTGGCCAGTATCTGGAAGCCCAGGGGTGACAGATGCAGGCCATGTCTGGCAAAGCATTGAGGTCTGTCAATGTCATCCCAAGAATGACACCAGAAACTTAGCCAATTGTTGAAATCAATCACTTTCTGCTTGTGCTGTGGTATCATTTTGAGTGAAGGTAGGATGATGTTCAGGGCCAGGGTCATACCCGCCTGGGCTACATAATCCAAGAGCTCCTCCATGTCTCTTTTCATGTAGTCCAGGGAGGTACATCTCAGGTCATTCAAACCCACATGTAAAATTGCAGAGTCATATTTGTATCTGTTGTTGAGGGATCTGAGTGCATGCGTTATGTGGTGGATCCTGGCATCTGGCAGGCAGCCGACTGTTACTTTCTCCTTATTCAACCTAGTGAGTGGGTCATCAGTGTGCCTCACTATCAAGTCACCTATGACTAGTGTGTTGGGCATGCTGTTTTGCCTTAGAGGATTTGATTGAGTGGCTCACTGTTTAGGAGAGTTATGTGTCTCATAATTAGTGTTGTGGTGGTCAAGTGCATTTCTGCCTTGGAGGTCTCTGCTGTTTGGGTAGATTTTTATTGAGTGGCTCCGCGAAGATGTGTGTGTGGTTTGTGTTTTTATGTGAAGGCAGTGCTGGTGTGTGTTCTGGAGGGTTATGTGTTCCATGTGGTGTGGTGCAAGTGTTGACCTTCTCTTCTTGACCAGTTATTCTGGTCTTGGCTGGAGAGTGCGTGGCTTCTAATTTCCATATATAAGTCCATCTCTCGCAAGTCTGAGTGTTGGGAGGTAAGAGGAGAGGGTTGTCAATGTATATGAGGCAGTTGCTACATTGCCTCAGGATGCCCAAGTTCACTAGGTTAATAGGAGAAAGCACAGGGAACTGACCTTTAGACGTGTCTTGCGAGGTGGCCATTATGTGTTATAGGTTTCTTGTATCATAGAGGAGAACCTGTAGCTTGCAAGGATATGGTATGAGACTTTACCTCTGGTAATTTGGACATGGAGAAACGCAAGCACATCATCCTGTTTGACCAGCCTTGATGTATGGTTGTTTTTGATGTAAATAGAGACACTTCCATCTTTAATCCCTACCTGTGGAGTAGCTGGTCTAAATGTGTGGAAGGCATTGTAGCCCCACATTGCCAGGGTGCTCTCCCCAGATTTAAACCATGTCTTGGTAATTGCATAAACATCTGCATTCTCCATGGTTAGGAGAGCTTGGAGGAAGTGGAGTTTCTTGTTTAGATGTCTGACATTAAACAGAAATACCTTTACATTTTCTAGGGTTGGTTTTGCTATGTCAGAAGGTTTCTCAATTTGGAAAAGCCTAAAAAGGCACAGTGGGGAAGGGCAAAGTTTTTGCCAATATTCAAAAGTCTAAAAGGGACAGTTTCAAACTATCCCTGGTAAAGCAGAATGATGTGTGGAATATATCCCCTCCCATGCTGGCAAATATTGTACCCCCTTGGAGTGACACCAAAAACTAAGCCAGTTATTAAAGTCAATCATCTCCTGTATATTTTGTGGCTTCATCCTTGGAGAAAGAGTAATGCTGCTCAGTGCTAGGCTCATACCAGCCTAATACACATAATCCAAGGTCTCCATCATGTCTCTCTTCATATGCTCCATGTAGGTGCATCTCAGGTCATTTACATTCACATGAAGTATGACTAAGTCATACTGGTGCTTGTGATCCAATGACCTGAGTGCATGCATGATCTGGCAGATCCTGTTCCCTGACAAGCAACCAACCATGACTTTTTCCTTACTCAGATTATTGAGGGGAGCATCTGTATGTGTGTGTCAAAATGAATTCTCCTCTAACCAAAATATTGGGTTTTCTGGTGATTTATCTTATGCCCCCCCCCCCCCAATTAGTATTAGCAGTTCTAAATTTCATCCTGAGGTAGAAACAAAGTCATGATTGCAGTGTCCTTTGACAAATTTCTGTTTCAGTCCATGTTATTATTTGAGCAATTAGATGCCATAAACTGATATGATATGGGTATACAGGTTCATAGGTTTGTAGGAGTGCACTAAGCTAACAACCACAAGGGTATTTTTAAGCCTAGCCATGCATCCCAAATCTCTGGCAAGCTCTGATACCCTTGATAAGTGTAAGCAGGGGTTTGGGAGATTAAACAATTGCAAGCAGGGGCTGGGATGATGAGCCATTTACAGGTTGCCTCTGTACATTAGAGACATAGTATCCAAGCCATGGATGAATTTCCTGTTCCCTATCCAATTGTCCAAGTTACACTTCAGTTGGGTTAAGGAGGAGCTCTGCTTCACATGGATAGAAACCCTGTTCCAGAGATGGAACATTCTCTGGGATACCTACCTGTCTCTCCAGCAGGTCCTATTTATATCACAGGCAATGTTTAAGTATTTAGAATGGGTAATTCTGGTACCATTTCTTTTGTGGATATTCAGGAGGTTCATTGGAGTGGGGTCTGACAATGCCCTGTATGCCAGGCAAAGATCTCCTCATAACAGCCTGTAGGTAAAAGAATGCAGTGACATGGCCTTGAGGAGGTCTGTATAGGACTTTTTATTTACACCCTGTATTCTTTTAGTGAGGAACCTCTGTGGATGTTCCATTTGTTGAATATGGCTGCTTAGGTACATACTAAAGGGTGCACTGTACTAAATGATAGGTCTGATGAATGCCGAATATAGTTGAACAATGACTTCCCTGGACCTAGATGCCATAACTATGTTTATAACTTGCACAAGATAGAATGATTTCCTGGCTGCTGTAGAAATGTGATGGTCAAAGGCTAAATTACTGTCTATGTCTGTCCCCAAGTCCCTGACTACTGGGTCATCTGTAAGGGGTGTGTTGTCAATATGATAGTTACCAGGGGGATGACTTCCTGAAGGATACTATTATGCATTTCTTGGCATTTAGTTTTAGTCCATGACTCTGACACCAGATATTTGTCTGTGTCAGCCCTTCCTGCAGAACATTTGTGTCGGTGTAGGATTCAATGACAGCTCCTAATTTGCAATCATCTGCAAATTTACTCAGCCAGAGGCCATTAACATTGGCCTTGACTTTAGAGAAGTAAATGCCAAAAAGAAATGGTTCAAGGACCAATCCCTAAGGGACTCCACTTGTGATTGGCCTCTTTGTAAAGGTGGATGCAATTCTAACTTCCTGGGTCCTCTCTGTAAGCCAGTTGGCTTTCTACCAGGTAACATACAGATTTGTACCTAACCTCCTGAGTTTGTCAACAATGCCCGAGTGGAGTATTATGTCAAATGCCTTGCCCAGGTCAAGGTAGATAGTGTGAACCATTTTGTCCTCATCCATTGCTGTGGTGACCTTCTCAAAGAAGTCCACCAGGCTGAGTAGGCATGACCTGCCCTTGATGAAACCAAACTGGGCTGGGTCCAGTGTCTGGAGGTTTACTATATCATTATTGATAATTTCCATGATAATTCTTTCCATAGCTTTGCATATAAGACCAGTGAGAGTTATGGGTCTGTAGATGGCCCACCTTTGTGCATAGGGATGACTGTTGCTATTCTCCATTCATGAGGCATAAAGCCTGTTTGGAGGCTACCGTTAAATAGCAATTCTAGAGGGCTTAATAGCTCATGTTTCATGTTATCTAGAAGGCATCCTGGGATATTGTCTGGGTCCATTAATGCAGTGTTCTTGGTCAGTGATAGCAGAGGGAGTTATATTTGATGGAATTTCCTGAAGGAAGGTTGAGGGGGAGAGAGGGGTAGAGTTGAAGCTGAATTTGTCGGCCAGTAAGTTTGCTATATCTTCTGGCTCAGTGTAGGTGGCTCCATTTACAATGAGCTCTGCACACAATTGTGTATTGCCTTTGAGGTTGTGGACATAGCTAAAGAATGTCTTGTGTTTGTCCTTGGCCTGGAAAGCCAAATTTATCTCAAATTTGGTTCTGGTAGGCTTTATTTGTCCACTGAGTTGCTTGTTTAGTTTGAGAGTGCTTTTATCCTGCTGGGTGTTGCAGCTCCTAATTTTTTCCATGATTGTCTTCCTTCTGTTATATAACCTATTGATTTTGTGGAGGTGTATAGATAGTACATAGTTAACATTGGTTTTAGTTCTTGATTTTTTTATTTGATTGTATATGTTATTAAAATTGTTCCTATAACTAAAATATCATGGTTATTTACAAAATGACGCTGACAGTAAAGGATTGTTTCACCTTTTGTCTCAGTTCTTTTAACTAAACAAGATAGCTAGTGCCTTACACTCACTGCCTACTTGTTGATGAAGTCTATTGATCCATAATAGGTTTTCACTGAGTTACTTTTCTTGCAAGTTTCATTCATGCATTCTTGTAACTTCATGGCTTTGAATGTTGCCAGCATTTCACAGCTGTCACCAAAAGCAAAGCTATTTGGGGGGCTTACTGAGAACACAGAAGCATGACTAAAGGAACAGTATATAATTTATAATACTGTATTGAAGGCTAAAGCAGGTGAGTTATATTAGAAAATCTGAAGTTTTAGGAGAACATCCAGGCAACTAACTTATCAGCTAAAGCAGAAGAAATCAACCCAACTGTTCTTTAGCTACAGAATTTAAAAAGCTAATTAATGCATATCTTTCTATTGTCCTGAGACAGAGATAATTACTAGGTTTCACATGTGAAGTGCTTTTGTATTGTTCTGTGGCTTCCTAGCAGCTGTACATCTGAGAGACAAGTATTTTTCACAGACACATGTTAAATTTTAAGTTCCTGTTAGCCTGGGAACTAAGGCAGAGGTGACAAGAATGATGTAATCTGAGATAACCCAGCAGTAATGTGTATTATTAATTTAAGAACTAGCTCAGCGAAAAAGTCTGTGCATGTTGTATTTGTCTCTGGACCTGTAAACATCTCACCAGCACTTGCCTTGATCTGTAAGTAAGACTTAGATCATAGTATTTCTCTAAGAGATAGATAGGAAAATAGTAAGATCAGTCTAGATGTTTTCTGTATTTATGTGAGACTGTCCTGCAATGTTGTTTTAAAGTATTTCCTGTGATTCTGAACTCTATTGTCACCATGTTGAGTTAATGAGTATTGTCTTGTGCTTTTATTATTTATTATTGAATATATTTAAACCTTTTAATTGTGGCTGGTTTTGTATAGAGATATTTAAGCTCCTAGAGTACTTGCACATGTATTTGGTGATTCTGTATAGGCCACTCTTGAATAGCCTTAGAAGTTCTGGTTATATCTACCATTTGGATAATAGTAACGTTATAGAGTATGATTGGCCACCCTTTGGTAAGGGCCTTTATACTAGCTGATAAGAGTGGTTAGTGGCAGCTGGTACTACCTTATACTCTGGGCAGAAGGGGGCATAGCTAGTGAACCTGTGCCAGCCTTCCCCAAGAGTGTCTGTGTGTTTCTATATAAATCAAATCTGAAAGTGTGTGTGTGTGTGTGTGTGTGTGTGTGTGTGTGTGTGTGTGTGTGTGTGTGTGTGTGTGTGTGTGTGCGTGTGTGTGTGTGTGTGTGTGTGTGTGTGTGTGTGTGTGTGTGTGTGTGTGTGTGTGTGTCAGTTCCATGGGCAGAGATACGAAGTACTGGTTGGACAGAGAGGGTGCTGGAGGTATTGGTTTGACCACTCAGCTGAGATCTTAACCCTACAGCTGTGCCAGTGGGGAGTCTTATTGGGGATCTGGAGAGAGAGAGAGGGAGAAACCATCCCCAGACTGACTGTGATCTCTGTGTGCTCTTAAGGGAAATTGTAATTTAATGTGTGTGTACTGCTCATCTTCCCAATGTGAACTTCCCTCACTGGTGTTAGTTGTGAGGATTGAGGCTCCTTGATTACTGGGCCAGTGCAGGGGCGTCACAGTCATCATCATTGATAATTCAGTCATTTTAAACTGCATAACTGCATGTTTTGGCATGCTTAGAGCAAACAGGCATAGAGAGGTTGCTTCCAAAGTTAACATTTTATTTATGACTAAGGAAAGCCAGATACATATTTTATCCTCCATTACAGGATTTTCTTTTTCCTGCAATCCTCTCCATCACTATGCTCTTGATCACACCTTTGGAACTGCAGTCAGTCCACTAGTAATCTACTCAGTCCACATCACTGACAACTTTGTGTTTATATACCAAGTCTTTAACCTTCAGAGAGGCCAGTGGTTATATCTAAGAAATGATGCCTAACTCAATGTCCATGACAACATTATTAGTAAATTATATTTTCTGGAATAAAGATTGCCTTCTTAATTTGGAGATAACTTTCCCTATTAAAATCCAGATCTCAGGTGATCCAATATATCTGGCAAAGGTCTGTTACAATTATATTAACAGTATTTGAAAGGAATGCATTCAACCTGTGAAAAAAAATCAGCTTTAATATCTCACTGACTTTATGCTGTATGGCCCAGATAAGAATATGGGTAAGTCATATTCTGCATCACGTCTTCATTCCTCCAAAGGTAATGTATGTCTATCTCTTATTGCAGATAAGACTCCTCTGAGTGTGTTATACCTACTGGGTCTTCCAATGAGATGCTAAAACTGCCCTTCTATGTGCTAGCACTGTACCAGGAATTTAAAGCCAGACTGAGGATAATGTTATGGTCAGTTCTATTTTCTTATATACTACTCTGGTTAATGCTTTGCATAGTTTAATTTTATTGGGACAAATGAAAAATTAAATAAATTGATTTACCCTTTATAGTTTTACTACACTTTCATGCCAGGGAACAATGTGTTATTTTATATATATAAACTGATTCAGTGGGTCTAGTGCATTCTGAAGAAGGCTTACTGATGAAAAACTGATTTGTATTCACTTAAAGCTCCTGAGCAGTCCGTTTCACCTGGGAATATATTTTGGTTATTAGTTCTGTTCTTTCCTGGTTTCTCATTTGACTTGTGAAGCATAAATGTATCTGATTTATGATTAAACATCATTACAAAAAGAAACACACTGCATGCATTAAAAGCTTTAAAGTTCTATTGAGCTAGAGTGTGATTTCTTAATGTGTAGGTAATGGGGCAATAGATCCTAAAACCATAGCTCTCAATGAATCAGGGATAGATCTCAACAGAATCAGGGACAAATTCAGAAACAATCTTGGACACTTAAAACATTAGTATTATAAATGTGATATATTGACAAAATGAGAAAATGTGTATTAACATGTTTTTTTTTCTGTAGTAAAAGAAAAATACATAATTACTGTAATTATTCATTAAGTATAAGTTATCACCTTTTCTACAGAAGTCAACAGTTGTAGGAGGGATTAAGAGGGATAGAGTTAAAATTTAAGTCAAAACTAGGGACAGTTGAGAGGTATGCCTGAAACATGAAGGAAAATACCTACAAATGCGTTGCTTTATAAGCAGCTATCAGAATAAAAAAGGTTGTAAAGGTTTGGAAAACACACTGCAAAAAGTTCCTTTACAATGTACTGTATGTTTGGAGTTGTGAAGATTTATCATAAAACTGAACCATTTAAGCTACATGCTGTTTGATGAGTCTGATTTAATGTTACATTTATTCAGCATTAAATGAGGTCTGTGCATGCAGTCTGAACATTTCAGTAATGTTACACCTAGTCATTATTAAATTGAACCCATTTAAACAATGTAAGAACAATATTAATTGGAAATTTGAATACTTCTCACTCTGATACAGAAAATAAAGACTGGTAGATCTTTCCTTTAGTACACATACCTAAAACAATTGCTTTTGAATTGTTTGTCTTTTCAGTATGGAAATATGGTACCACACTCCACACAGGCACAAATAAAGAAATAAGTATGTAGTATTTAAAATATGGGAAAATAAATTAAAGAATAAAATTTGTCATTGTGAAAAACACATCAAATTAAAGTTTAAGGTGAAAGTAGGTTTTTATACAGTATTACTTTTAATGGCTAAAGTTGCTCACTTTTCTTTAGATGAAATCGGTAATTTACCATGAAAACTGGAGTTCAAAAATTCATGCTGCTTAGAAACGTGTGATCTAATGTTACAGTTAACCAATATCAAATCATGCCTGCTTAAAGAAAGTGAATATGTCAGCATTATTTAAGGCAAAGTTCACAGGAAATTTGCAAGGTAATCATTATATTTAATATAATAAAAGTTGAATTTTGGGTTGAAAATGGGAAGTTTTTCTATGTGATTCATTAAAGTGTATATGCCTTTTTTTCTTAGGTGGAAGTAGCTCTAATTATGTAGTGATCCAGTACCTCTTACAAACACTTAGCCTTTAATTAATACTTTCTGCAGTCACATTATATGTTTCATGCTGTCACATATTTATATGGTTGTTCCTTAGCTTATCCATGTTACAGCTGCAAGAATGGCAAGCAGCTCTTACTTAAATGCAAAAAATGCAGCAACTTAAGAAGCAGTATTATATAAGTGAGTAATAGAAGTACTTTGATTTGGTCTGATAAGATGAATCTACTTATTTGGTAAAGAAAAATTAGTATATTTGCATATTATCTCAGAGTCTAAGAGAAAATAGTGAAATACAGTAGTCAATTTGAAAAACTACAGAATCACTCAACCAGTAAAAGAAATCAAAAGATATAAAATTGTATTTATTTTATACCTTTTTGTTTGTTTCACTGGTCGAGTGGTTCCATAGTTTTTTCTCTTTTTGTGGTTCATATAATTTGAGAAACTAGACTATTTTTTGTCTTTGGTGCATGGCATTCGTGGGCAAACAACCTTTTAATCTGCATGCAGTTTCAGTCTCTGTGAGATTTTATGCATGATAATAGTTATCTGTTGTATGTATAACTGTGCTGTATCAACATGCCATGAAATGAAAACTGTGACTTGTTCAAGTATTTTGTCCATCTCAATTAGCAATGTATGGTTTACTGTGTTTCTTTAGCTGTGTGGTATTGCAAACAGCACTGACTTAGTCATGTGAGTGCCCCCAATACATAGCTCACTACAGAGTAAGTTATGAAAACTTGTATATTATTACAACTAGAAAGACTTCTGTTGATATCTACCCCATCTGTAGTGGGTGTACCATGTGGGACAATCCTCTTTCTAACATGATTGTTTATGAAAAAAAAAGAATTATCAATGCAGTTTTCTAACCTTGCAGAGCTTCTTCTGAAATAGCAACTACATAGATAGGGAGGTGTGGTTAACACTCTCAAAGGAGGATTTTCTTAGATCATTATACATGACAACTGTGTAAACAACGTGTCCGCTGATTTTCAGAACTTCCTAGAAGTTGTACATCTGAGAGATAAGTATTTTTCACAGACGCATGTTAAATTTTAAGTTCCTGTTAGTCTGGAAACTAAGGCAGAGGTGACAAGAATGATGTAATCTGAGAAAACCCAGCAGTAATGTGTATTATTAATTTAAGAACTATTTCAGAGAGAAAGTCTGTGCATGTTGTATTTGTCTCTGGACCTGTAAACATCTCACCACCACTTGCCTTGTTCTGTAAGTAAGACTTAGATTATAGTATTTCTCTAAGAGATAGATAGGAAAATAGTAAGATCAGTCTAGATGTTTTCTGTATTTATGTGAGACTGTCCTGCAATGTTGTTTTAAAGTATTTCCTGTGATTCTGAACTCTATTGTCACATTGTTGAGTTAATGAGTATTGTCTTGTGCTTTTATTATTTATTATTAAATGTATTTAAACCTTTTCATTGTGGCTTTTTTGTATAGACATATTTAAGCTCTTAAACTACTTGCACATGCATTTGGTGATTCTGTATAGGCCACTCTTGAATAGCCTTAAAAGTTCTGGTCACACTTGCCATTTGGATAATAGTAACATTACAGAGTAAGATTGGCCACCCTTTGGTAAGGGCCTTTATAGTACCTGATAAGAGTGGTTGGTGGCAGGTAGTACTACCTTATACTCTGGGCAGAAGGGGGCATAGCTAGTGAACCTGTGCCAGCCTTCCCCAGGACTGTCTGTGTGTTTGTATATAAATCAAATTTCAAAGTGAGTGTGTGTGTGTGTGTGTGTGTGTGTGTGTGTGTGTGTGTGTGTGTGTGTGTGTGTGTGTGTGTGTGTGTGTGTGTGTGTGTGTGCCTGTCAGCTACTTGGGCAGGGATATGAAGCACGGGTTGGACAGAGGGGGTGCTGAAGGTTTTGTCTTGACCACTCGGCTGAGATCTTAACCCTATAGCTGTGCCATTGGGTAGCCTTATTGGAGATCTGGGGAGAGAAAGAGGGAGAAACCATCCCCAGACTGACTGTGATCTCTGTGTGTGCTCTTAAGGGAAATTGTACTTTACTGTGTGTGTACTGTTCATCCTCCCAATGTGCACATCCCTCACTGGTGTTAGTGGTGAGGATTGAGGCTCCTTGATTACTAGGCCAGTGCAGAATGCAGCAAGTTTTTGTGTGTGTGTGTGTGTGTGTGTGTGTGTGTGTGTGTGTGTGTGTGTGTGTGTGTGTGTGTGTGTGTGTGTGTGTGTGTGTGTCAGCTACTTGGGCAGGGACATGAAGCACTGGTTGGACAGAGAGGGTGCTGGAGGTATTGGCTTGACCACTCAGCTGAGATCTTAACCTTACAGCTGTGCCATTGGTGAGTCTTACTGGGGATCTGGATAGAGAGAGAGAGAGAGAGAGAGAGAGAGAGAGAGAAAACAGCCTTAGACTGACTGTGGTCCCTGTGTGCTCTTAAAGAAAATTGTACTTTACTGTGTGTGTACTGTTCATCCTCCCAATGTGCACATCCCTCACTGGTGTTAGTGGTGAGGATTGAGGCTCCTTGATTATTGGGACAGTACAGGGGTGTCACAGTCATCACCATTGATAATTCAGTCATTTTAAACTGTATAACTCCACGTTTTGGCATGCTTAGAACAAACACGCTTAGAGAGATTGCTTCCAAAGTTAACATTTTATTTATGACTAAAGAAAGCCAGATACATATTTTATCCTCCATTACAGGATCTCCTTTTTCCTGCAATCCTCTCCATCACTATGCTCTTGATTGCACCTTTGGAACTGCAGTCAGTCCACCATTAATCTACTCAGTCCAAATCACTGACAACTTTGTGTTTACCTACCAAGTCTTTAACCTTCAGGGAGGTCAGTTGTTATATCTAAGAAATGATGCCTAACTCAATGTCCATGACAACAGTATTAGTAAATTATATTTTCTGGAATAAAGATTGCCTTCTTAATTTGGAGATAACTTTCCCTATGAAAATCCAGATCTCAGGTGATCCAATATATCTGGCAAAGGTCTATTACAATCATATTAACAGTAGATGGAAGGAATGCATTCAACCTGTGAAAAAAAATCAGCTTTAATATCTCACTGACTTTATGCTGTATGGCCCAGATAAGAATATGGGTAAGTCATATTCTGCATCACGTCTTCATTCCTCCAAAGGTAATGTATGTCTATCTCTTATTGCAGATAAGACTCCTCTGAGTGTGTTATGCCTACTGGGTCTTCCAATGAGATGCTAAAACTGCCCTTCTATGTGCTAGCACTGTACCATGAATTTAAAGCCAGACTGAGGATAATGTTATGGTCAGTTCTATTTTCTTATATACTACTCTGGTTAATGCTTTGCATAGTTTAATTTCATTGGGACATATGAAAAATTAAATAAATTGATTTACCCTTTATAGTTTTACTACACTTTCATGCCAGGGAACAATGTGTTATTTTATATATATAAACTGATTGAGTGGGTCTAGTGCATTCTGAAGAAGGCTTACTGATGAAAAACTGATTTGTATTCACTTAAAGCTTAAATAAATATTTCACCCTTGGTTTGTGGCTCCTGCACAGTCCGTTTCACCTGGGAATATATTTTGGTTATTGTTCTGTTCTTTCCTGGTTCCTCATTTGACTTGTGAAGCATAAGTGTATCTGAGTTAAGATTAAACATCATTACAAAAAGAAACACACTGCATTCCTTAAAAGCTTTAAAGTTCTGTTGAGCTAGTGTGCGATTTCTTAATGTGTAGATAATGGGGCAATAGATCCTAAAACCATAGCTCTCAACAAATCAGGGACAAATTCAAAAACAATCTTGGACAATTAAAGTATTAGTATTATAAATGTCATACATTGACAAAATGAGAAAATGTGTATTAACATGTTTTTTTTCTGTAGTAAAAGAAAAATACATAATTACTGTCATTATTCATTAAGTGTAAGTTATCACCTTTTCTGCAAAAGTCAACAGTTGTAGGAGGGATTAAGAGGGCTAGAGCTAAAATTTAAGTCAAAATTAGGGACAGTTGAGAGGTATGCCTGAAGCATGAAGGAAAATACCTACAAATGTGTTGCTTTATAAGCAGTTAGAAGAAAAAAGGTTGTAAAGGTTTGGAAAACACACTGCAAACATTTCCTTTACAATGTACTGTATGTTTGGAGTTGTGAAGATTTATCATAAAACTGAACCATTTAAGCTACATGCTGTTTAATGAGTCTGATTTAATGTTATAGTTATTCAGCATTAAATCAGGTCTGTGCATGCAGTCTCAACATTTCAGTAATGTTACACCTAGTCATTATTAAATTGAACCCATTTAAACAATGCAAGACTGTTAGCATTAAGTAGAACAATATTAATTGGAAATTTGAATACTTTTCACTCTGACACAGAAAATAAAGTATGGTAGATCTTTCCTTTAGTATACATCCTTAAAACAATTGCTTTTGAATCGTTTGTCTTTTCAGTATGGAAATATGGTACCACACTCCACACAGGCACAAATAAGGAAATAAGTATGTATTATTTAAAATAAGGAAAAATAAATTACAGAATAAAATTTGTCATTGTGAAAAACACATCAAATTAAAGTTTAAGGTGAAAGTAGGTTTTTATACAGTATTACTTTTAATGGCTAAAGTTGCATGTCACTTTTCTTTATATGAAATCGATAATTTACCATGAAAACTGGAGTTCAAAAATTCATGCTGCTTAGAAATGTGTGATCTAATGTTACAGTTACCAATATCAAATCATGCCTGCTTAAAGAAAGTGAATATGTCAGCATTATTTAAGGCAAAGTTCACAGGAAATTTGCAAGGTAATCATTATATTTAATATAATAAAAGCTGAATTTTGGGTTGAAAATGGGAAGTTTTTCTACGTGATTCATTAAAGTGTATATGCCTTTTTTTCTTAGGTGGAAGTAGTTCTAATTATGTAGTGATCCAGTACCTCTTACAAATACTTGGCCTTTAATTAATACTTTCTGCAGTCACATTATATGTTTCATGCTGTCACATATTTATATAGTTGTTCCTTAGCTTATCCATGTTACAGCTGCAAGAAATGCAAGCAGCTCTTACTTAAATGCGAAAAATGCAGCAACTTAAGAAGCAGTATTATATAAATGAGTAATAGTACTTTGATTTAGTCTGATAAGATGAATCTACTTATTTGGTAAATAAAAAATAGTATATTTGCATATTATCTCAGATTCTAAGAGAAAATAGTAAAATACAGTAGTCAATTTGAAAAACTACAGAATCACTCAACCAGTAAAAGAAATCAAAAGATATAAAATTGTATTTATTTTATACCTTTTTGTTTGTTTCACTGGTCGAGTGGTTCCATAGTTTTTTCTCTTTTTGTGGTTCATATAATTTGAGAAACTAGACTATTTTTTGTCTTTGGTGCATGGCATTCGTGGGCAAACAGCCTTTTAATCTGTATGCAGTTTCAGTCTCTGTGAGATTTTATGCATGATAATAATTATCTGTTGTATGTATAACCGTGCTGTATCAACATGCCATGAAATGAAAACTGTGACTTGTTCAAGTATTTTGTCCATCTCAATTAACAATGCATGGTTTACTGTGTTTCTTTAGCTGTGTGGTGTTAACAAACAGCACTGATTTAGTCCTGTGAGTGCCCCCACTCCACAGCTCACTACAGAGTAAGTTATGAACATTTGTATATTATTACAACTAGAAAGACTTCTTTTGATAGCTAGCCCATCTGTAGTGGGTGTACCATGTGGGAACAATCCTCTTTCCTAACATGATTGTTTATGGAAAAAAGGAATTATCAAAACAGTTTTCTAACCTTGCAGAGCTCCTTCTGAAATAGCAACTACATAGACAGGGAGCATAGCCGGCCTTAGGTATAGGCCAACTAGGCGGCTGCCTAGGGCACCACTCTAGCAGAGGCACTTTTCTAGTAATCTGGATGGTGTAGGTAGACCAGAATGGAGACACTAGGTGGTGTGTAGGGGCACTGTGGAGACCTTTTGCCTAGAGGCACCAGTTGACCAAAGGCTGGCTCTGACAGGGAGGTGTGGTTAACACTCTCAAAGGAGGATTTTCCTTAGATCATTATACATGACAACTGTGTAAACAACTTATCCACTGATTTTTAGAACATGATTAGTAATTGATCATAGCTCACAATTAATTTCAGATAAAACTGACTACAATGCCTGGCCCTGTTACAAAACATATTGCCATTAACTAGGGATAATTCTTTGCTCCTTTAGAGCAGGGCCATTATCATCTCAAGATTAATGCCAGAATATTGTATATCATGAATTTTCTTATGGATTAATCAGAACATGTATTGTACTTTTTCTTTACTTTGCCTAGTATCAAATTGCTAACAGCATGACTGCACATAAAATCTTTAGTACTTATCACAGTTAAAGAAGGCCTCACTTCACTATTTTCTCTCTTGTCACTGCAAACTCAGTAATAATTGTCTTACATGTTTGTTCTCAGTGCTGTTCGCCACTGTAGACTGGCATAATAGCATTTGTCTTCCTCTCCTGAAAGTGTCAGTGAGCAATCATCGAATGAACCACTGAATAAAACTTTTGTATGTTACAGCATCTCATTCACTGACCTTTATAACAGAGTTTTTTTGTTTCTTTCGAGCCTCTAGTATTGTTACACTTGGGTAGTTACATTTTGAATATGCTTTGTTTTAATACAGGCATATAAATAATGTATCTGTTTTCTTATTTAGTGTCCCATTGTTACATATTATGAAGCCAGTGAAATATCTCAGCTTTAACAATGCTCTCAGGAACTATCGAGGAGAGCATAGTGAGTGCCTTATTCTTAAGAGCTTTGCCTAACAGTTCCAGGGTGCAGAGTTCAATCCTGTTTGGAGTTCTAATTACTGTCCTCTTGTCTGTACGATTTTCTGCCACATACTCAGGTTTCTTCCCACCACTTCTCATAAACCTATTGGCTACGCTAAACTGGCCGTACATAATTTGCATTACCCTTACCCTTTTGGCCTGGGTTGTATTTGAAAAGATCAATAACCACCTCTTCGACCACAGGTGTAAACAAATTAAAAAAAAAAAAAAATGCCAGTAGACACATCAACCAGAAATTTATTTATTAGGTTAAGTGGTTTTATTCAAAACAGTAATGAACTTTATCAGAACCAAATTCACTAAACAATCATCCACTTTTAAAAGGCATTTTCACAATCACATGCTTCAAACTAGCCATTCAAATCTACTATGTATTAACATATTTATTAAAATAGCTAATAAAACCTAGATGAAAATAACCATAACAAAAATATATAAATTAAAATCAGTTTAATATTTCATTTAAGCCTTAATCCTATCAATAATAAAACTCAAATCATAAAACATAATCCACTAAAAAAATTATGTATTTATAAAAAAAGATTGTAAAATAACAGGTACAAAAACATATATATTTATAATACATCTATAAAATGCAAACCTTTGTGACCTGTCACAATTTTGCTCTCCTTATTGCTGATATGCTACTAATGGACATTTTTTTTTCATTAAGACCAGGCAGCCAAGAGGTTTCCATCCATATCTGCTAATACAACTCCCTAAATTCAAGCTTAGTGTCCCAACCATCTCCTCCTCCTGCTGTCATGTCCCAGGGATTAGGATGGCAATGCCAAAGATCCAAATAATGCAATTAGCCCATAGCATATGAACTTGTTCTTTTTGTTGTCCCCTTAATAATTTGATGTATCCCAAACATATAATGTCACATACCCTGTCTGTTTCTGACACCATTCTAAAACCAATAATCGTTGTATATCATGTTTTAATGCTGTTAATGTTAACAGCTAACTCTTTATGTTATTTTCTTTTTTTTTTTACTTTTGTCTGTAATTTCCTTTTCTTAACTATTTTACTTATAATGCTCATACTCATCTTCCTCCAAATCAGTATTTTCTTCATTGCTTAGTATTCAATGCATACTGCATACATCAACTGCATAGTCAGAATTGCTATATTTATGTTATATTGTTATTTTTTTATATTATCTGCACTAACATTATCATTTTGAACAGTCTGACTCACAGGAGCAACAATTTCATCTTCTTGTTATCATCTCCTAAATCATCACTAGTCACATTTTCACTACCAGCCTCCCCAGAATCACAGTCAAACCAGAATACTCAGCTAGCCCACATATTTTACAGGGTATTGGACAGTTCTGAATAAAATACCTGGTTTTGCCACATTGACTGCAGCATTTTTGGGCAAGTCTGTATTAAGTGTTCGTCGACACAGAAAAAACAAGACATAGGTTCCCCCAGTACTTGAGCATTCCTTTCTTATTATTGAACACAACAGTGCTACACAAATAAATCATTTGATACTCAACAAATGTTTCAATTAGCCTACATCTTCAGTGAACTACTCCATAACTGATTGGTATTAAGCATTTTATTTATAGTAAATACTTTCTGACACTTTTCAGAGAAAAACAAAATTCATTACAAAAGATTAAAACTGCTTCCTGGTTGCATTTTCTGGTTATTATTTTTGTGAAAAATGCTTAATTATGGTTCCAAAATCCTAAACTGAACAGTTTCTTCTTTAAGGAAGTATTATGTTATGTTACTTTAGAATTGTTCCATGGACTACAAAATGAGTTATTATCAAACAGTATTAAAATATTTTCCCTTTAACTCAAGGGATTCAAATGTCAGTTTGCAAAAAGGCTCAATCTCAATATGTGTAACAACCTTTATGTCCTTCGATGGGAAACCAAGAGGAGAACCTAGAGTATCCTACACAAAATATCTGTCAATGGTTTCTCCATTTTTGGACTTAATATTCACAACAGGCAGCAGTTTAAAAAAATCTCCAGGTCTGTGAACTACTACTGCTGCTGCTGCCTCTGTATATGGCAATATTACATAAGTGTTTAGATTTAATATATCCAGATTTGATGGAGTTATCTCTTGGTTATATTCATCAGTATTCACACCACCACTATGCTCATTGGACACATTCTGATTTTCTTCTTAATTGAAACATTCTGAATTCCACACTGACCATCTGTCCATCATGTTTGAATAAGCTAATGCAGAAATAGCCTCGTGTTCCATCTCATAATTTCTACTTAGCCAATACTGAATCATGAATCATTGAAACTACCTTCTTGCAGAACAACCTGATGCTGTGATGACTTCGTTGCCCACAACATTCCTGCATTCCACAACATTTTGCATTTCAACCAATTCAGTATATTTCCAACAAACGTTCATCACACTACTCTCCACTCCTCAGTGATGCTCTCTTCTTCTGTCACAGTCCTCTGGACTCACCTAGAGGTAAAAAGTAAGGGAAGGTCATCAGTGCCTTGGTCAGAGTTCCCCTAGTCAGTATGAATACCATCTTGGGTCTCCCCTAAAAAGAGTTTTACAGGCTGACTGCAACTAACCCAGTCAAAAAAGTACAAATAAATAATGCCTACATCAATTAAAAGTACAGGTAGTCTCTTATCTAGTGTTTCCACTAAAGCATCTTCAGCAAGACATTTCTATAATTTTACTAATTATTAGAATTAAACTAGCTGACCCAGTTACCTGATAGTTTCCTTTCACATGCATATATAGACAGATTGAAATAGCTAACTTTTATTCCTGTAACACTCTTACATTCCCTGATAACTTATTAAATTTCAGTTATTGAGGCACGTGTAATAGCTCTCAATTATCTACTTATATTAGAAGAAAATATTTCAACTAGGTATCTTACTCTCTTTAAAATTTTAATATTTTCCCAAATTTCCCTTTTTACAATAACCTGTCTCCATTCACCCCATCTGCATCCTTACGAATCCTTCCACACTGGACAATCATATCCTCTTTCTACTACTTAAAATCAGTAAATCATTGTTTACATTATCCTTATATTTTGACTATATGATATACTTTCCAGTCCATTTCAGTAAGTAATTTTTATACTTGTCTTCTAATATATTTATACTTATCTTATGTTACTAGACTATATTTTTAATTATTTTGTCATGTCTTTATAATGTTTCTAGTGATCAGTGGTTAAATACCAGTATCCTTATTCCACCAAATTTATATTATGCTCTTGCTGGATTTGTCTTTATCAGTATCACTTCTCCATATTAAATTCATATTTTCTTAATAAATAGTTAATCTGCAGTGTTATTTTGTTTCCTGTCCAAACATATTTCTTTTCTACATCTGAATATAATCCTGATCATAAGGCAGTAGGTCTAGTCTCTGCTAGGATTATAGCTCCTATGCCATTCTGACTGACATCTACTTGCAATGCAAATGACTTGTTCATATTAGAATACATTAATGATGGTGCATTTGTAATTAATTTCATAAGCAATTCATAGCTATTTTCTTGCTCATAGCGCCTTTTCTAAAACTCTGTTCAACATTTTTGTTATTAATTCACTGCATTTTTGACTACATTTGACTTGCATTCTTATCTCATTGCTTTTGATGCATTTTTACATCTCACTATAACAACTCTTTTCACAGCAATGGTTCAAAAAGATCATTTACGTAATTCTGTTTGCCATGAAACATCTTTGAATACATTTTAATAGCTTTGGAAAATGTACCTTTCTAGTAAACATTTTTCAAAATTTTCCAAAGTGTATTTAAAGCAGAGCAGTGCTTCATCTCAGGTTTATAGTCACACCCAGACATGAGGCTTGAGCTTCCATTGCATAAGCTTTTACATGTTATCGCATGTCTGTTTTTTTTATCCCCATTACTGTTAAAATAGATTCCTGTATGCCTTACCTTTATTTCCATTACTGTTCTAACTCATTCTCTCTTTATTCTTCACTGTCTTTTTATTTGATTCTCATTTTATTGTACATGCAGCTGTCTTCTCAGTTAATTCTTTTAAGTGTCCAAAAAGAATATGACTTGCTCTGTATGTATCCATAGATTTTTCATAATGTCAGGTTTCTCTTAAAAATCTGCACCTTGTTTCATTGTTTCCGAAACCCAAAACACTTCTGTCTGTTAATGAATCACGCAATTCAGCAAACTCATAGTATTTGGTTCTGGTAATATAAGCATGCATAATCTCAATATACCTTGTATCATTGTAAAGAAGAAACACTTAATAAATGATAATCTATTTCTGACTGATCCTATTTCTCTTCTCTTCTAGAAAAATGAAGGTGTTAAATATCTTTACGTCATCTTCCCAAGAGACAAATTTTAGTTATTGACTTTTGATAACACTTATCATGATCCCATAAAGTGATTTTGATTTAAACTTCAGCAAATTGTTTGGAAGAAGGAAAACAAGCTGTTGGATGTCAATGGCTACCAGTCACAGTCATAATTATAAACAATATCTTACTTAAGTAGTTCTTATTATGAAAGTCTGGAAAATAGAGATTTTTCCTTAAGTTTTAAGTGCTAAAGTCTCCATAACC
Organism: Protopterus annectens; assembly: GCF_019279795.1. Classification (NCBI taxonomy): domain Eukaryota; kingdom Metazoa; phylum Chordata; order Ceratodontiformes; family Protopteridae; genus Protopterus; species Protopterus annectens. The sequence goes on along the minus strand of NC_056730.1, from coordinate 752,029,958 downwards.
ACAGTAATTAGAAGGGGAGAAAATTGGCATCCCTTTCTAGCCATACATTTCAGTAAATCATAAGTGAAAAGAATAAAGACAATAAAGAGAGCATGGAGTTAGTCAACACAGCTATTGATGAGCATGTGTAAATAATCTTCACTCACCAGACTAAACTAGAATCAAGTCAATATATCATCAGGGATGCATACAGATGCTCATGGACTAGAGTATGAAAGGACTTCCCCCGGGATTCATGAAGCTTGTGCCAGGCGCAGGCGTAGCGTAGGTGGTATAATGTCAAATATGGCCGCTAAGCGATTCAGGTATGATCCAATTCCACATGCACTACCAGCGTACGCCAGATCTGCGCAGCCCTCGGTTCAGGTATGCTAATCACCCCATGCGCCATAATGCACCATGCAAATGAAGGTACATAGCGATTCATTAAGTGGTGCAGGTGTAGCGTAAGCCCACAGAAATGTAAACCAAAAAAAAAAAAACGGTTTACATTTTTCCAAACAGAACATCGGAGCTATGAAAGCGGACCAGACTCATGTATTACAAAGTTAACATATGCCAATGGCTAAATATACAGCCAATGGCATAAGAGAAGATGCACAACACCTGAAAACAACATTTAATGTCATGTCCACAGTAACGCAAAGTACAACCGCAGGGCATGTGTGTGCAATTGGGAACACAAGGAAAATATATACAAATGTCATAGAATCGCAATGTAATACAAATCATGATTTCACCATAATACTCAATGGTATGCATGGTACACCACATCCAAGCTGGAAGGGTTGCTAAGGGTCTGTGACAGTGTTCGGCGCGGTAACTATGAATTAGTAGTCAATGCTATGCAAATGAGACAAGTGATAGTGAATCTCAAACGTCCCGCCGGACTAAGGATGTACCATAAGGCGCAGCGCTACAACACCGAGGAGTGGTTTGGCGGTATACATGACATCAGCAGTGGGGTGTGCCACCGTAGCTGTAAGCACATTGGAGCAATGCAAATCCGGCCTGCCCATTGCTAAGCAAAGCCGCAGGATAGGGGTGGGGATGTAGGTATAGCATCATTTAGCTGAGAGCACATATGGTGCCCGAAAGCGCATGTGTACGTGGATGAAAACGTGCCCAAAACCCGGTAAGCAGACATATGAGCCACGCACCATAGCTAAAACAGGAAGGTTAGGGGAACAAAATAAGGAAATGCTGCAGTGGGGTAATTGGAGTACAACTGAGCAATTAACACCTATTAACTCACAGTGGGCAATTGACGGCAGCTAACAAGTCTGCTCGCAGCAACCTGCAGAACAGGATAGGGGAGGTGTCGGATTGCAAAGAAAAGAGAACTGTCATAGCAGAGCAAAGTAAACCTGCAGTAGATCGGTCATAGAACACATTTCGCAAGATAAGCCAGGTTTTGGAAAGTACAAAAGAAAGCAGGCTGCTGGATGCATGCCAAAAAATGGGAGGGAAAATGTTAACAAATGTTAAGGGAAGGGCAAGAGGTAATCCACGGCAGCTAAATGTAATTCAACACCAAAGGCACCACAATAGCAGTACCTGTGGGTAAAACACATAAGATACCCTGTAGCTCCGATTGTACATACACACCCTATGACATCATCAGTGTTCACAGCACAATAGTATAAAGTATGAAGGCACCTCACACAAACCTGTGTATTCCCAAACACTGCACCATATGTGTAAACAGACGGGGAACTTTTACAATGTACATGTTGGGAGCTGCCATAGCTGTGATTCATCACCATGTGTTAGAGACTGAAGGTGTTGTGGAGGATGATGCTGACAACCACCGCAGGCCCCGGAGGAGGAGAAGAGTGTTCAGACCAAGGATAACCTACCAGCGGCTACATGATCTGGAGATAGTAGAGCATTACAGGGTGGACAGGGACATCTTACAGCAAATAGTTGAGCTGTGCCGGCCACGCCTGAGATCCAGAAACAACAGAGGGGAACCCATCCCAGTGGACACGAAGGTATGTGTAAGCTTGCCAATACTAGCCACAGGTACCTTTCAAAGGCCAACTGGAGATATAATGGGGATCTCACAGGCATCAGCATCCAGGATACTACACCAGTTCCTGGATGCCATGTTACCACATGCCAATGAGCATATATACTTCCCCCGAAATCAGGAGGAGTTGGCCAGCAATATGCGTCTCTTCCACAATGTGGCACACTACCCGGAGATACTGGGTGCGATAGACTGCACGCACATACATATCAAGTCACCACCCAGTGAGCATGGTAGGCACTACATAAACCGCAAGGGATACCACTCCATCAACTGCCAGGTCGTGTGCAATGCCCAGGGCATTATCATGAATGTGTGTGCTGGCAGCCCTGGAAGCTACCATGACTCCCACATCTGGCATGCCTCACAGCTGTATCAGGTATTTGTCAGGGGGGACATCCCACATGGCCACCTTGTGGGGGATGCTGGCTATGCACTGGCACCATGGATGATGACTCCCATCAGAAATACACACACACCCATGCAAGAACGCCATAATGAGGCACACGCACAAACCAGAATCATCATAGAGCATGTGTTTGGGATGCTGAAATCACGGTTCCGTTGCTTGGACATATCTGGTGGAGCCTTGTAGTACTCTCCAGGCATGTGTGCCCACATCTTCATAGTATGTGCCATGCTACATAATATGATCCTGTGGAAACAGCTGCAGCAGGGACATAATGGTGAAGGCCCTCACAGCCCACTGCAATTGTCAAGGCCATCACAGGCACAGAAGGATTCAGACCATGAACACCCTGTGCCAGCCCCAGTAGGCAGACGGAGGCATGCCCAATATGCCCATCCCTTGGCAAAGAGGGAACGTATATCACATACATTGACAGTGTAGGCCCCTACGGACTGACACAACTCTCCACCTGCACACACAGTAAACTGGATGGCACACACACACACACGACCACCTGTAAATTGTAATGTATAGGTGGCCTACTGTGTAAATCCTACATAGGCAGCCCTCAACCATTGCACACACAACAGCTATTGGAACAAGGAATGTCAACACTTGAACAGTACATGCACCTAACAGCATATGTTGATACTGTATGTATAGGTTCCTAGGTACATTGGTAGGTACATACCCGATTGTCAGAGGCCATTCATCAACCAAGGCAAACAGTGTCTGCTGTCACCACCACATCGATTAACCAACTGTCCCTCAGTGGAGCAGAGCCAACTGCGGGATCCATGTGTGTAATCACTGTTCCCCACACACTCAGCATGGATTCCCTGGTGTGTTAATGAGGGGCTCCATATAATGTAATCAGGGATGTAGTGGCAAAGCATGGGGAGTACCCATGACACGTATCTGTCACCCCAGCATGCTCCACCTATGGTTGTGTGAAGGTGTAGCACATTATAGTGTGTGGCTCACTGTGACATACATTCCCAATGCTGGAGCACATCCATTAAACATCACTTGGACATACCATTAATAGGTCTCATCCATATGTAAACTAATTGAGTTACACATTTGATTGCAGTATGGAGTAACAGCCATAGTACAGTCCACATACAAAACACCATAACACGTGTACAAATCCCAGATGCCCAACTGGTAAATGCACTGACTGTCATGCATGTTCCCAGTTCCACGTCCTGCAAGGGATGTTACGTAATCCCGAAGGCATGAATAATGGATGTTGGATGCAGGTCATCACATCAGGTTTAGCACATGTTAGCGGGATTATGTGTTGGCAAGTGCTGGTAAGCGTCGTTTAAACATGACTATACGGATATGTGCGAAACAGGGCTAAGCTTTGCTGAATATCACGCAGATCATGGTCAACGATGCCCAGAACAGGTGAAACTAGCATTATTCACCCCTGTACTAATAATGCCTGCTCTGAAGAGTAAAATGACCACTGCCAGGAGTAGAACACTCAATCATGTACACAATCACCTAACGCTAAGCTACCCGAGATGTACCAACGGCAGGTGTGTATTGTGACAGGTTAAAACACAAATGTGCGGAGTCCAGGAAACAGTATACACCGCCATGTACACAACGAAAGGTGTGTTCTCCCTCTCACTCTCTCTCTCTATATATATATATATATATATATATATATATATATATATATAACATAGAGATAGAAAGGGTGATAGAGAGATATATGTTGATATATACGGATTCACCTATATCTGCAAATATATAGATAGGTCAATGACATGTACACAACCATGGAGGTACAAATAAATAGGATACTGCCAACTATCGAATGTGTCACATACCGACACACGTAATCATGAGGCTTAAAGACCAAAAGACCACAGTACCGGAACACTAGAACCGAGTGTAACATTATCACGATGTTAAGGAACATTTAGTTATCGCTGCCGGTGCTGCGGTCCAGGTAGGTACTGTGTTCAACTGTGCTTGTGATTGCTGTAGTGTGTGTATGTGTGTATTGAGGGTGCCGTGTGCATTTCCATGGGACTGTAATGTGTGTGTGTGTGTGTGTGTGTGTTTGCATCGTGTGTCTGTTAGCGCTAACTCGGAGGTAGGTCATTACAGTAGGTGTGGTCATTGCTGGCCGTAGGCATACGGTTACCACCTGTCCCACTTTAAGAGGGACAGCCCCTCCCTGGGCAGTTGTGTCCTGACAAAAAATATTAAAAAGGGCAAATGTCCGAGATTGTAGGACATAATTATGTCCCATATATTATGTAATAGTTGCATTAAATAGTAATTCCTGTATCTAAAATACGTAAATGTTACATGAAACATGATAAGTAGCTAAAGTGCTACAAGAATAAGTATGGATTTAGGATAAAAGTATGTTCTATCCTGTGTACTGACCATGGGTATGTGTCGGCCTGTAAACACTGATGTGTGTCCTGCAAATGTCCCACTATGGCCATTTGAAAAGGTGGCAACCCATGCCAAAGAGGTTCAGTCACCAACACAACTGCAATGAGTGCAAATATCTGTGACAGAAATACACGAGACAGCTATCATTTAGTAACATTCCCTTACATATCGATGTATTTCCAGAGGTATTGAAGTATCAACCTCACCTGCATGCTATATTGGAACCAATTAACAATGGCTCAATGTATAAGCCCGTAACAACCATAGTTTCAAGTCTACTAAATGATAGGTCTTCAATTAGGGAAGGAGCCCACACACATATATGGAATATGTAGAAATGCAGTCCCCACAAGCCTGTATATGCTATGTACACCCACCTACATCTCCCCCACACCCGAAACAATTGCAATATAGACTGTAATAACATCACAAACATCCACTCACTCAATTACATCTGCAGAAGCGTTAACATACCTTGTGAGATACACATTTGTAATGGCGCCATGTGAAATCGTAGCTGTTGTATAATGGAACAGACGGCGATGTTACAGGTTTTGTTTGCAATAGTCCCTTATCAGACGGTTGAGATAACAGGTACACTCACATGTAGAACCACATACTCTAGCCGTCACACACAATCCACGGGGGACATGAATTCAAAATATCCATGTCTCTCCAAATAGTAGTTGCAATTCCTCACAACAAAACCCATACAGGCCGTCTCCCCGAAGGTAGGGCAAAAGGGCAACTCCCAAGTGGAGAATTCAATTATACCCCACTGTTGCTGCGTAATTGGAGAATGGAGTAGCTGCACAGCTGATGTGCATGTAATAATTTACTCAGGAACACCAATTGGTGGCAGGATACCACATGTTACAGGTATCGACGTATATAAGGATGCCTTGCCATACATTTAAACCGTATGCTCATACCATAGAACCGTTTAAACAGTAAAGGTGTAAGAGAGATATTTACGAAGACTCAGAACGCTAACAAGGTATGTAGAACACTCAGTATGCTACTGTATGTAGAGCCTGTTTTGTATTAATTAAAGTGTATGCAATGCATAAAGTGGGAAAAGGTATTATGTAGTGATGTCTTGTTGAGCATAGTAATGCTTGTAGAAATTGTATGTCCTGCTGTGGGCCACAAGGTAAACATCTCATACACCACAAGGGATGCTACATGAGGGCTTTAAACACAACAATTCCACACCACCTGCCGTCAGTGGTAGGGTTTGTCCAACAAGTACGTGCCATAGCAGGGGATAGTATATGTTGATATACTGTCACAGTAGGCATGTGTATGGGCATATAACAAGAATAACATGCCTAAGGTGGTCCTGCTGTGCAAGTATGCTTTGCATTATGGGACAATGTTTAAAATATGTGTAATGTACAGTATTGTAGGTAGATATGTCAGATATTTTACACAGCATAAGTGTTATATCATGCAAACAAAAGGTATCATCTATTGGCATGTACAATACACAATAACAGGATACATATGGCTTGTAGTCACGGGACACTGTAATAGCATGATAGCTAATTGAAAAGGAAGAGCTACTCAATTATCCATGCACAAAGGACATGTAATAGCTTCACAGGTTCATAGTGAGGTACTATGCTGTCTGGCCAAGTCCATGTGTAAGCCTAACTACAGTGTTTTCACCGGCGGCACTTCCCTAGGGTAGTGTCCTGTCTGTGAACAGCAGAGCCATGTGTTACCTGCACCTGTGTACAGTACAGCCACTGCAGTGATCCCTGGCGTACATGTGTGTCTCCCATCCACCCATCGAGGTATCTCATGAAGAGTGCTAGTGAGTGTCCCTGCTTGATGTACATAGGAATCATGTTCCAAAGCATGGTGAGTGTCTGGTTCAAGAATGTATCCCTCAAGCACATCCTACTCATCGTCGCATTTGTGCACATATCCATGAGCATGTTGCTCTCAGTGGCTTTTGCTTATGTTGCTTATGTGGAGTATATCCATAAATTTTGTTGTGGACATGGGCCCTGTATGTTCAGCAGAGGTCATCCCTGAGTATGCAGTATGCAAATGTGTACAGTTGTGGTGTCCGTAGTTGTGCCACATACGTCATCCTTTGGAGGTCAATAATCCTCATGGTGTGTTAATGTTGTGGTATGTAAAGCCGTTGATGTTCTGTAAGGTACACCCCAAAAGGGGTGTTGTACCCTTGAACGTGTGTCATACGTCAGGAGTATAGAGGTACATAGGGTGCCTTTGCTCCAGCTAGAAACCCATTACAGATAAGGGTGGCCAAGTAGAAGGATATCCATGCCACATTGGCAATATGGTTATCAAAGGACTGGGTGCTATATACGTGTGTACTAAGATCCCATATAATGTCACATGTATGTAGGGGACTACCACCTATGTGATAGTCAGTGGGTGATTGGTGTAATCCAAAGGGGATGTCTATGCACCTTGTGTCATGCAGCTTGAGGCCATGTTATTGACACCAGGTATCCATCACAGTGACACCCTTATGGAGGGTGTCTGTATCAGCTGATGGATCAGTCACGGCTCCTTGTTTGCAGTTGTCTGGAAACCTATTCAGGGAAAGTCTCTCTGTGCTAGCCTGTACCTCAGGGAAGCATATACCGAACATGAGAGGCCCTATGACCGAGGACTGTGGTAAGCCAAGTGTAACTGAATTACAGTAGGTACTATGGTATGCTACCCTCATTGTGTGGGTCCTGTCCATGAGCCACTTTGCATAACATCTCGAGACGTAGGGGTCAATGTGCAGGTGGATGTGTATGTTGTCAATACCAGAATGAAGAACAGTGCTGAAAGCCAATGAGAGGACAATGTAGGCTGTGTGGACCCCCTTACCATCATCAACCACCCTGGTAACTGTATCAAAGGAGTCCACCAGGTGTAGGAGCCATGGTCTGGCCCTAACCAATCCAACCTGGGTGGCATCAAAGGTCTGGAGCCCACCAATGTCTCTGTGAATGACTTCCATGATGATGTGCCCCATAGCCTTGCAGAACAGTCCAGTCAGGCGTATAGGGCAATAGTCCCTCTGGTTCATTGTGGCATCACATGTGTGGAGTGTGATAACTGTTGCTGTGCGCCATTCAGGGGCCACAATGTCTGATGCAAGGCTATTAGTGAATCTGGTGGCCAAGTGGGGAACCATGTCATTCTGAGGTTTGTGTAAATCGCAGCCTGGGATGTTGGAGGGTCACATGGAGTCTGTGTTCCAGGCCTTAGAGAGTGCAGGTTGGAACTGCGTAGTTGTGACCGCAGGGACTCTGCATTGTTCCTGTATGGATTTTGGCCCTGTAGGAAGTGAGAGTGTGTAAAGTTATCTGCCAGGATGTTGCCAATATCAGCCAGTTTTGTAATGTTCCTGCCTAACCGTCGTATGTCAGAGCAGATGTGGGTATTGCTATCGAGTACTGACATACCTCCATAATGCTTTGTGGTAGTCCTTGGAATGTGTTGCAGTAATGTTTATGTAGCTAGCATTGGAGGATGTGATAAGGGATCCCCTATTCCTACTGAGGCTGACCAGTGAGCTACCCCACCCATGGGATTGTACTCCACTTTGCAACAGCCTCCACCTTTTGTTGTACATTATGTCCATGGAACTGGACCCCCAGAGTGGCGTCCGTTATCTGGTGGGTACCATCATGGCTCTGTTTGGGATAGCATGATCCATGCAGTCGTGTAAGTGCTAATGAAGTGCACTGGTGCATGTTTCAGCATTTGTAAGTACATTGTCCATCTGCACGGGTGTCATGACGTTTACTACCGCTGTCATAAGACGTCTGAAGTAGGCCTTGTAGAAACTTGTACTGTGTATTCCGTGAGGGGTGTGGTGCCGGGATGTGGATAACAAGGGTGATTAGCATATGTTCAGAAACTACCAACGAGAGGATAACCCCAGGTGTGGAACACCAGTCACATGTTGGTAATGTCCATGTCTAGGATATTGTTGGCCTTGGTGGTAGTGTGTATGGGTTGATCCAGCTGAATGGAGGTTATGAATCCCAGAAAGCGTTGGCCTAATGTGTCGGTACATGAGTAGGTATCCCAGTTAAGTGTGGGGTAGTGTCAGTCTCACATCAGTAGTACCTGTCTGAACCCTACTGTCCAGTACACCAAGAAATGAGGGCCGGTAACCGTGGGGTATGTTGTTGAATCCATAGCAAGTTACAATGTGTATAGCAGTTCTGGGCACAGTTAATTGCAAGTGGATCACCTCTGATGCATTGTGCTAAGTAACTAGCCTGGAGGTGTGTACATCCTTGTGAAATATCAACACACCTCCGCCGTGGCTGTTCCGGTCCTGGTTACATGACTGAAAGGTGTGGTCTGCGTATAATCTGTCAGTGCAGGTGTGCTCTCCAGAGCCTAGAGGCAGGTCCCAGTCACTGCAGAGATATCAAAGTGGTCCATTATAAGGAGTGCCTCGCCTGAGTGTGTTAGAGATGAAGATGTCAAGCAATGAGTAACAGTACCCCAGGTTTTGCTTGCCTGTTCCTGTTCTGGTGGTGAATGTTATTGGAAACTGTTGAAGACAGGCAGTATAGGAGCAGCAAGAGCCTTACATGTTATCTGTAATCCCAGGGCCGACAGGTGCAGGCCATCTGTGCCAAAGCATCGTGTTTTGTTGACCATGTCATTCAAAGCAGACAGATACAGGATGCCTGTGGAATGACAGCAGAAGCATAGGCAACTGTTGAAGTGAAACATTCAGCTGTTGTATAGTGGTATCAGTCTGGATGAATGCAGAATGCTTCTCAGGGCTTGGGCGATACCTTCCGGGCTACAAGACCGGAGAGCTATTGCATGTCCCTGTACATGTAGTCCAGGAAGTTACATCTCAGGGCAGTCACACTAACATGGAGAATGACAGTCAAATTTTACCTGGTGAGGTGTGGCATGGGTGCAAAGGTTATGTTGTGGATCCTGTTACCCGACAGCCAGATGAAAGTGACTATCGCCTTGTGTAGCCTGCTGAGTGGGACATCAGTGTGACCACCTACAGAGTCACCTATGACTGGTGTGCTGGGTATGTTATAACACCCTATTGGCTGTAGTTGATGGGCACACATGTGTCTGTAGGCTATAAGTAATTGGTGTTGTGTTTGATGATGGGGGCTGCCTCTGTTGCCTACACAGAGAGTATGGAGAGGTTCTGCAAATGTCGTAGTCATACTATGTGTGGCCTGTGGTAGTGGAGATCTAGTGAGACTATGTGATGAGTGGGGTGTGCTGCAAATGTTTAATGTTCCACATGAATGTCAGGTTCAGTCTGGGTTGGTGAGAGCATTACCCCCAGCATGGCTACATATGTGCATCTCCCACAGGCTGTAGTGTTGTATGTTGGGAGGTGAGCATTGACTGTGTACAGGAGACAATTGCTCTATTGCCTCATGTTTGCCATATTCATCATACAGACAGGCAATAACACTGGTAAGTGACACTTGGACATGCCTGTATATTCAACCATGTCTCACAAGATATGTGAGGTACGTGGGTACAACAGCTGTTGTACTGTAAGCAAGCTGGAAATGTAAGGACAGACAGTGTACTTGTAAGAAATGAGTTGGAATGGGTGCTATAGTAATTAGTAGCTCATGAAGTGCTTACATGTTCTGAACAAGTGCTGAGCATGAATAAGGAATACAGATAGGGTGTTGGATAATATAAACCCACTGCAACCCACAAGTGGAGACGCCAGTCATAATTGGAGGCACTGCACTATTACCCTGCTGAGTATGGTCTGCAAGTCTATGAACCTTTATCAACGTAGATGTAAGCAGTACAGATGTAGATGACAGTACGGATGATTTCAAACTGCATAGCATACCTGTGACAGGTCATAGGACATCATCACCCATACTGTGTTCCAGCTACACTGAGTATACTATATGTACCTTCGTATGTCACAGGAGTGTTCTACCAGTGGCCTGTTGACAGAAGCAACACTACAAAAGGTGTCTGAGTGACATGTGCATATCACACCAGTGGCAGCTACAGTAAAACAGGGTTAATGTTTTGTACTCCCCCCTCATTGTAGCCCATACCACACAGACAAATGGGAGGCATCTGCGTATGTAAGGATGTGAATGGCCATGACCTAGGAGCAATAGCTGTCTCAGTGTTGTGGACAACATACAGAATGGGCTTTGTGGGTGAGGTGCGTGACATATGTGCATAATCTGACAGCTGCTAATAGCATTGTGACCGCTAGGTGAATAACCCTGTACCCATTAACTACCACCTAGGCAGCGGTCAACATTATGGATACTGTGTGTAAGGGATGGTGCTGTGCAGTTCACCTCCCTGAGCTGGTGACATCTCCAGGCCTATTAGGTAGTCATACAAGGCATCCATGTCATGACAGGGTGCCATCCATGAGCATGGAGATCATTGGACAGGCATACTCAGCACTTGGGTGACCAATATCAGATAACATATCACCTTTAAGGGGTATTGGCCATGCGTGGATGGGAGATACCAGCCTTCACAATCCTCACCTACACTATGCAGCATGCTGGCTACCTTGCATAAAGACATGTGCTACACTGTGATGTTGGACATGCTACACGTACAAATCCTGATCTGAAAGACACGGCATGGACAGCCACCATCCTACTACAAGGATCGCCACATGCTGGACAGATCCCTGTGCATACATGTTACATACTCCTGCCATACCATGCAACTCTGTCCATCAAAGCTGCACATGTCATATCTATCATACATGGTGCGATGACCACATGGTAGATGTATCATTAACTGTCTGGATCAGTAATGTGGCACTGATGCACCTGGCGGTGGCAAAATGGCTGTTGGATACAGCTAGAAAACCTTGCCTGTACATGCTATAATTGATAAACATCCCTGCGAATAACGTCCAGCTAGCCATTGTCCCATGTGTATCACATGTGCAACACAAGCAAGACATGACAGGATGTTGAACTGCTGTACAGTGCCGTGTACATGTATATGGCAAAACACATGCATGTAAAGGTTTCTGTGCGCATGTCTGCATTGTCACTGCTCATGTCCGTTAAGGCAGTGTATGTGCTGATATGTGACATATACACAGCATCAAGGTCAACAGCATTACTGTGGACACATCCAGGCATGTGCTGATAGGTAAGAACACCAGTACAGGCAAACAGACATGCCCACATCAAGACAGCATTCACATGGAGTATGAGCAATGTAATGAGGTGACACACATATATGGTGATGACATCCAATGCACAACGGGTGTTACATGTGTGTGACACAAACATGTCAGTCATGTCAGTGTCATGACGATTTGCAAAGATAACTGTTTATATGTACTAGTTTAATACAAATATATGTGCAGCTGTATCTCTGTACATCTCTGTGATACTGTGACCTGTCTCCATCATTATGTCTTCCAGATAATGCCTCATTCACGCCTGCCAGCGTATAGCCACCTGGAGGATGATGCCCTCATACCGTACCTCCATGATAACTGTGTCACCCCTATACAGGTACCTCTGGAGTGCCGTACAGACATCAGTCCATTGCAGGTGAGACAATTATCAGTATCAAGCATGTTAATGCATAGATCTATTCGCCATGTGGCCAGTTAACACATGTACACATAATGTATGGTCCAGTCATGATATACAGGTCGCATCTGTCATCACTCACACTGGCTACCCATGTGCAATATATACAAACTAAATGAAACATCGACATGAAACCACAGTATCTGTCATTGCTAGATGTGTGGACAGCTGTGCATACAACGGTGGAGGTGTTGCTCAATATAGGCATATGTACTATACATTGGAACAACACATGTGTGGTACGTAAACAGTACCACACAGTGAGCTGGTATATGGGCAGCCCACAGGATTCAGCATTGTGTAATATGCCCCTGCAATGGGTGCGCACATTGTGATGTACCATCTGACATTTCCCAGACATGTAGTGTTCCGGCTGCAATATTGTCTCACTATCCCATAATACATATCCCACATACCAAACATACAACCCTTTGTCTGCATAACCCTGTGGACAGTGACGTATCTGACATCTATGGGTGTATGTTATATGGGACAACACAGACATGTGAGATAGACGGCCATCACAAACATATGGCCAACACATGTTCACACATGGCCATGGAGGATGGCCAGAGACATGTAGCAACACACAGTAGATGTGATGTGTATACACCCTGTTGCACATTGTCCACACATGGTCCAACTATAGCCTTTGTTGAATGGTTATATAGTTGATGTGGAACACTGGACATCCTAAAAGCCTGTGCACAGCTTGTGGAGGTGTCACTTAATTCGACCATATAAGATGTGTTGAACATCATGACTGTGTCATAGCATGAGAGTAGTCAACTGTACAGCTTCCACAGACATAGACACCACATCAGGCCACAGATACCATACATTTCCCTTGCTGCTGTTGGACATCACTGTCAGCCGTGCACCTCGTGTGTGTGGTACATAAATGTCATGTGGGACATGGTGTATTGACAAGTCTGCCATGTGTCGACACGGTTGCCAGGCAGCTAAGACATTTTAGTAGTTGTGCAGGGGTGTCATCCGTAGGTCTTTGAGTGACCTGTCACATGACATAGCATGATTTAGTGTGTATACACCTCAGCGACGTGGCTCACAATCCACAGTAGTTATGCAATGTGTATGCACACAGTCATGGCTATGCACTGTGTGTGTATTCCACACTGTATAGCAATATAGACGCCTCATGATGCCATGCAATGGCACAGTGTCTGTACCTCACACTGTATAGCAATGTAGACGCCTCATACCACCCTTCAATGCTCATGCACATCTGCTAAAAGTGCATTCTATCTGTAGGGCATGCAGACAACACTGCAATGTGATACCCATTACACCGCTGTACATGTGTCAGGACACCATTGTGTCAGACATGTATGCATGTCAATGCACACGTCAGCAGATTACATGTCATACTACATGTTAATGCCAAGGTCACATCAGCCATGTGTACTGTTAACCTGTGCTGGTCCACATGGTGTATCACAGAGATGCATGCTTACTACCATGATTGTGTGAACTGCATGGCTTCTGATATGACACCTGCTTGCTGTTGTGTGCAACCCGGGGATGTATGCTAACTACCACTATTAATGTCTGAGCTGCATGCCATCTGCTGTATCACAGGCATGCTGCATGACATCTGTCAAATCACATGCATGGTCTGTGTGTGTGTGTCTGTGTGTGTCTGTGTGTGTCTCTGTCTGTCTGTGTGTGTCTCTGTCTGTCTGTGTGTCTATTGTAATGTAGAGTCTTTCTTTGCATTCACAGGTGATGTTGGTGCGTTACCCTCCTGCAGTCCATCTGATTTTAGTGTCCCCACAGACTCTAGCAGTGATGAACTTATGCATGAGGTACAGACAGGGTTGTCAGGGGTTGAATCTGTGCCAATGGTTGCCATCCCAGCTATGTCCCCCTCTTCCCCGCACAGAGTTCTCATGCCAACACATACCCCATTACCAGTGGCCATAGAGGAAGGACAGTCAGAGTGTGTTAGCTTGGAACAGGAACGTGTGGTGGCTACAGAAGGTGTGGCTTCACACCATGGTGTCAGTGTAATGACTGCAGATGTGCCACACAGGCATGTGGCCAGTGCTGCTCGTAGGACCTCTGGCAGACATGCACCTGCAGGACAGAGCGCAGCAGCTGGTGTCACCAGATACATGTTTCAGACTGTAATGGCGGCACAGGCACGTGCTGAACGGCAGAACAGAGAAGGGCAGAGGCTTCAGAGAGCTGCTATCCATTCTTTAAACGACAACATCCAGGCATTGGCAAATGCTCAACAGCAGATTGCTGATGTTCTGGACAGGCGATCGGGTGACATGGTTGGAATCCTTGACCATGGCATGGCAATCCACGAGCGTGAGCTGTCTGTGCTGGAACATCTGGTAGGAGTGAGGCATAAGCCATGTGGACGTAGGCCAGCTACACCACCTGGTGCAGGTCAACGTGAACGAGCTACCTCACATGCCCGCTCCCACAGTGCTGGTAGCAGTAGCAGTGCAGCTGGTGCTGCGCTGTCCACACCAGGACACAGCAGGCCACATGGACGTGGCCCTGGATGTTCCCAGCGGGGACACGGTTCCAGTGGACATGTGTCATCAGACAGTAGCCAATCTGTACCTCTGCCTGGTAGTGCCCATGCAACCCCTGGCAGGCACAGGTTATGTGGCCGTGGCCAGACACAGTGAGCTGTACATCCTGGTCTGTACAATCTGGAGCTGTCAATAATACCCCTGTGTAGGCCGGACACACGGCAGAACTGTGTGCACACATACACACACACAGCAGAAACATCTGTAGGCACTGCAACACCCACATGCATAACAACCACACATGTCCAATCAGATCACCGGCACTAACCCACACACATGATGTCATCCACTGGTGCAGCCTATGCCCTTGGCAACCATTATTACCCTGTGCATATGATGATGCCTGTGCCGCATCCCTGTCATCCACACCATCGATGCAGGGACATGCTCATATGGTCTGATTCACAGGGTGAACAGAATAGTGAGATAAGTGTATATTACATTTGTTGTGTACTGTTGACATGCACCAGACATACCATGTAGTACAGATTTAGAATGCATTGTTACATGTTCACAGTATGTGTCTTGGTAACAACAGTAACAGCATGTTGGTAATTATGCCCTGCTTCCCTCCTTAAGGTCTAATTGCATGTGCCATTACGTTACAGTGTTTGCAGTTAGAGTGCATTGTTGTATGTTCACAGTATGTGTCTTGGTAACAACAGTAACAGCATGTTGGTAATGATGCCCTGCTTCCCTCCTTAAGGTCTAATTGCATGTGCCAATAGGTAGCAGTGTTTGCAGTTTCCCATGTGTAAATGTGGTGTACTCACAGCATGTATGGCAATACCAGCATGCTATACGTAGCCTCAACCTCACTGTTAGAAAGGCTACCATTCCACAGATGTCCACACATCTACTGATCCAGAAGCATGTGAGCTGTTTAATAGGCTACAGTGGCTAGAGATGTGACATCCATACCTGGTCACATCACAGGTATAGTGACATGGTGCGGGGGGTTTACACAGCGGTCTGGCTGATGTCAACGTTAGAGGCCAGTTGATAGCATGAGGCCTCACTGTGTAGCAGTAATACACTATCACATTACAGGATGAGAACATGCACAGACATTCACAGACACACACAGTAACATGCCCACACTCACTGGGTCAACGACACTATAACGCACACTCGATAGTGTTGAGGTGAGGACCCCTGTCTATGTGGTAATCACCTTCACAGTTCTGTGCACCAACATGATGCGACACAGAGAATGAACATGTACAGGTAGCCAGTAAGGCTGAGATGGATGGCATCGACAGGGTAGTAGACTGCATCACCATGAGGGGTTAGGGATCCTGTCTGTTCTATATGGTAGCATACACCCTCACTCCATGCACCAGACAGCCATACATACATACACACACACACACACACACACACACACACACACACACACACACACACACACACACACACTGTGGAGTCCACAAATGTCATTCACATACAGATAGCTGACATGTGTGTGATACACACACCACCCCTGCCTACGTCTTGCTTTCTACACTGCAGTATGTACAGATCTCTACAACAGTGTACAGGGGTGTGTAACAATTGGGATGTATTCCCCAGCATATGTGGCATATATGGTCACACAAGCAAACACACATGGCAGTACTGTGAATCATACACCTGCTATATGATGATACGTCTGACAGACATGCAGCAGTATTGGCCACATTATGTGTACCAACGCTACCTTCGGCAATTGTGCTGCTATATGCACACGGGAGGATGTAAGTGTTACAGGTGTCAAGTGATTTATAGTCAGTAACACCCTGACCGCTGTGTAGGTTGTATGTCTTCACCGTCAAGTAACAGTAACATAGCATACTGTTTGCACATGTCATGGTAGGACGGCTTGTGACACACCAGTGAGCTGTCTTCAGCAAACATCCATCTGCAAAGGTGGACCACCACTTTATGTACACACATCCATCCATACCTGATGTACATCCAACCATACTGTCAGTATTTCACCATATACAGGTGTCAATGATAGGGCTGCATTGCAACTGCATGTTGTAGTTAGACACAGATGAACGGCACACATCAGCTACTGCACATGCACGGTAGATGAATGCACACCACTACATGTACATGTGTGTTGGTCCTACATTCCTGCCATGTAGCCATGTTTGTATGCATTGCAATTGGTGGACATGTGTGATGACATACATGACACATGGACTCTTCTATGATATGATGGTTGTCATGGGTAACTAGTACAGAGGGAATGTTACCTCAGTCAACATTGCTACCTTATGTACTGTAAGCATTCAACAGCCATGCACCTACCTTCCATGTGCATGCGTGTGATTGCTGTAGCCACTTGTCTGCACGGAGGACAGCAAAAGCTATGCTATGTACGTATGTGTTTTGTGTGTGTGTGGGGGGGGGGCATGTATATATCCACGGCAATTACATGTATGTCATATCCAAACATGAGTGTTTTTTGGTGTACAGCAACAGTCATCTGTTACAGCTGTGTAAGACCCAGGGCCCCTGTTATGTGTAGAGCTGACCTGGTTATGAACAGTGGTATCATTGCATTGCATAACACATGATGGAACCCTGTCAGTACATATGTAGTCTGCACAGTTGCTGTAGATCTATGTACAGTCCACTGGTCATGAGTAACATGGTGTTGTAGTAATGTATGGATGTGTGTTGCTGGTCCAGGGACATGGTGATGTCTGAGGGTTACATAGTAGAATGCGGCATTTACCACTGTGATCTGCACCTGAGACATCTGTGATGGCTCTTGAGTGTGTACTGGTCAGTACATGTGTGTGGCCTTCATGTACATGGGGACACTAACACCTGTAGCGGTCCGTCATGGTCTTATGGCCCACATGTCTGTATCTGAGGTATACGGTGGTAGTGCTATTGTGCACAACTGTACCATATGCCAGGGGTTCCTCACTGCAGAGATGTCCGTATTCCCCATTGTTGGATCTGGATTGTCAGCTGTGATTACGAACGCTACACATCGTCCGTATTCCCCATTGTTGGATCTGGATTGTCAGCTGTGATTACGAACGCTACACATCGTCCGTATTCCCCATTGTTGGATCTGGATTGTCAGCTGTGATTACGAACGCTACACATCTAGCACTGACGACCGGTGTCTGATATATGTAGTGCAGCATTTGTGATAACAATGTTCACTATCGACACTCTGTGCCCTTCCGTGTTTAGAATCCGTGTGCATACAAGACAGCCCTTCACTACTACTAAGTGCATGAGCATGCCCAGTACGCCGTTGTGTAGATGGGCACACAGTACATTCCAAACGGATGTGTGCTAAGTGTGTGAGCATGCCCAATGACACCTTGTGTCCATTATGTGCCTCTGTGTATGGGCATGACCATTGAAATCCTGTATAGCAATAGTGGTCATCCAGGCAACAGATGTCCATAGATATAAACATATATGTCTGGGGACATCAGCACTATTGAATGTTTGTGCCTGATGATGTACGTGATAACCTCAGATGTATGTATATCTGCCATGGCATAGTGGTAATGCACATCGTCTGTTGTGTGCAGGGTCCCGAGTTGTAGTCGTGTAGACACCGGTTATTTTGTTGTTGGGAAGACCATGGGACATCAAATATGGTGATAGTAAGGCACCTGTTACCAGTTGTGTACGGATCTAAGTGACACTAAGCAGTGGTTATTAATTTGGAGGTTCAGTATAGGTCATATAACTATTCATTAGAAGACTATACTATGCAGATGAGGTTGACAATAGTGTATCCCATTTATCCCCAGGGTGTGATGCAGATCCCTGGAGTGTATGTGTGTAGTTAGCCGGGTGCAGGGCTCGAATATAGTTGACAGCATGGGAGGGGGGTCAGGCATACTCTATGTACATTGCAGAACTGTGCCTCGGGAGTGCTCATGACTTAGCACACCTAAGCTAGGGGTGTGTCTATACCTGCCTGGTGACATTGGGAGGGACAAAAGCAGTAGTGGGGTAGTCAGGGTGTACAGGCTGCACAAACAGGTAATAATCAGCACAATCAACAGATGACATGGCTAGCCCGCACCTGAACAGTACAGTAATGTGAGCAAGCAGCATACACACAGGTTTCTTACGCACTCTACACCACCGGTGTATACCTGCGGGAACATTTCACAACAAAGTCCAACCAAATGAGAAGGGCTGCAGCAGGCAACATAGACCAACATGTGCAGGAGGCTGAGGGCAGTGAGGATGTGTATGCTGCCGAAAAACCCTTACTAGGGTGACATAAGACTTTATAGACCCAGGGTGACTTACCAGGGGCTACATGAGCTGGGGATGGTGGAGCACTATGGGGTGGACAGAGACCTCCTACAGCGGCTTGTTGACCTGTGCCTGCCACACCTGACACATCAGACAGGCAGAGGGAAACCCATCACAGTGGATACCATGGTATGTGTTGGCCTAGGTATACTAGCCACAGGTACCTCACACAGCACAACTGGGGATATCATGGGGATCTCGCAGGCATCTGCATCCAGAGTATTGCACCAGTTCACAGACGCCATGTCAACACATGCTAGTGAGCACATACATGTCTTCAACACACGTGATTAGTAGACCAGCAATATGCATCTCTCCAACCACATGGATGATTACCCTGGGGTACTGGGTGCTATATCCTGCACACACGTACACATCAAAGCACCACCCAGTGAGCGGGGTAGGGCCTACATTCACTGCAGGGGCATACCCTCCAACAGCTAGGCCATATGCGATGGCCAGGGCATTAGATTGAATGTGTGTGCTGTCTGCCCTGGAAGCTATGATGATTCCGATATATGGCTTCTGACACAGCTGTACCACACCTTTGCCAATATGGACATCCCCTACAGTCTTCTAGTGGGGAATGCTGGGTAACCACTGGTGTCGTGGCTGATGACACCCATCAGCAATGCACACACACCTGAACACTCACACCATAATGAGGCGGATGCACAGGCAAGACATATAATTGAGCATGT
The DNA here is from genome assembly GCF_019279795.1 of Protopterus annectens. Taxonomy (NCBI): domain Eukaryota; kingdom Metazoa; phylum Chordata; order Ceratodontiformes; family Protopteridae; genus Protopterus; species Protopterus annectens. The sequence continues at coordinate 752,009,931 of NC_056730.1, read as the reverse complement.
GTTTGGGATGCTCAGGCCACGGTTCGTGTATCCGGACACATCCGGTGGAGCCCTGCAGTATTCACTAGCTACATACACACAATTTGCTATGGTATTTGCTATGCTGCACAATCTGATCCTGCAGTAATAGTTGCAGCAGGAACAGCATTGGGCAGAGCCACATGGCCCAACACCACTGCCAAGGCCTGTACAGGCACAGTGTGACTTGGCGAAGGAACTACCTGAGCAGGGCCCAGTCGGCAAAAGGCCATGCACAGTATGACCTGCCCTTGGCAAAGAGGCAACACAAGGCATATGCACTGACACAGTAGGTACCCATGGATTTCCCCTCTCTGAACCACACACAGTACAATGGATGCCAAACATGACACTACCTGTGCTTGGCCATGTATAGGAGGTGCACTGTGTGCATCCGACATAGGCAGCCCTTCAGCACCGTCCTCAGGTCCAGAACACCCCCAGGGTACGTCTATCGACCTAACAATTTGCAGTTGTATTAGAATGTGCATTTACCCATTGCTATGGTATGTATGTGAGCATACAAGAGACTTTGGTGTCCGAATGTTAGGGCAGCAGACAGTGCACGTCCATAGTGGTACCATGACATCTGTAGCTCATACGGGGGTCACAATGGTAGCCAGTAGTACACAGGGTGTCCTAACCCACTGCAGATTATGGGCTGAACATCATGTGTGTCCGTATAGCCCACACACGTTCCATGCAGCTGGACAGGTGTGGACCAATACAGACAAATGATATACAATGGCCTATGGATATGCCCAATGAATGACCCCAACCCTCAAAGACGCACACAGACTACAGCAGGCCAGGCAGTTTGATGTAGGTTGTGAAAGCTGGGATGTCCAACACCACTATGCTGGTATTTAAAGCTGGGATCTGACGTACACTGGTATCCCTCCAACTAGCAATTTAGGTAGGTCCACACACTGACATGGAGTACCTGGCATACCAGTGCAGTAGCGGCAGATGTGTACAACTGTCAGCTGTGCCCCCGTCCAACCTGCACATGTGAGAGTCATGTGCACCACCCACGGTGCTGTGTAGGACTGTGGATGCGGTTGGATGTCCCCCCACGCTATGCAGACATGTAGCAACTGTCAATGCCACATGACCATTAGCTACCATGCAGGCACAGCATGACACCTGTCTGTGTAGAATGGAGGGGTCGGCAACACAGTACTATCTGGACATGTGACACATGCGATACAGTTGACCATACTTGGCATGCTCACACACATGACGGTATGACGGTAATGTCGGTCAACAACATGCGTAACAGTCATACTGGGCATGCTCACACATTGAAACACAGGACAGCCAGGCATGCATACACTAGTGGTCCGGACATATCTGCCAGTACATTGCTATATGTTGGATGGCTGTGCTGTATGGTGTGTGTGTGGTCTATTGTCTGTACATATGCCATGGTCTATTGTTAATTCACATGAGCTATGTGCACAGGGTACTGCTACCAACACGTGAATAGGACGGTTCTTTGTTTGCGGACAGACCGACGCCTTTGGATACGGACTGGGTAAGGCACATTCCACCAGGTGGGAGCAGTTGTGTGTGGGTTTGCACAGTGTTAAGCACTGCTGACCTCTGGTTACAGCACCTTATACCCGTTTAGACTCCACATGTCTTTGACAGTGCACTACTGGCATACTAGTAGACAAACACGCTTACAGCCGCTCGCTCACCGACATTTGTGCTTACATTTGTCACTCATGCTGGGTGTGTGCGATCCCTTGTGATGTGTATTACATCGGACTGCGTGACTACAGTATCAGGTATGTCTAACCATTTGGTGATGGCAGGCGTTCGACTGTACGGACTCGGCGGCCTGTCCAGTGCCGTAATCATATTATATGCGTGTTCCTCATACGATCGGCTCCCATCTGCCTGATACATGGGAACCGATACTCTGCAATGCTGACATGTGAATGTTATTTTGTTAACGCAGCTGTCCGCCGAGTCATGCTACCGCATACCTACTGTACGTTTTCCACCTTTCAGATTGCACGACGGGAGACTGTAGGAGTAACAACTTTCCCACTTTGCATGGGACAGTCCCTCATTAGGCATATGTCATGTGACAATACTCTATCCATTGCAACTGTCCTGATTAGGGGACATTCTCATATTCTACGTGTCTGTAGTGGTTGCTTGTTATAGGTCTTGTATACCTGACATGTCGATATGTTATATGTAGTAGCATAAGTAACTTTACTGCTGCTACACTATGCTTTGATTTGTGCTGATATGTATATTTCTGTACTATGCAGGGCCGTAGGTATGTTCTGCCCTGGTATGTCTGACATTCCTACAGAGCAGGTCCCACTTTGGCCATTCAGAATGTTGGCGGCCCTATAGATCCTATATGTAGAGCTATCACATGTGTCAAGGCAACACATACCCACAGCCAATAGTAAACTGACTACTTCAACGGTTTGTATACGTTAAGGTTATTCTTGTAGCATTATAATTGCTAATACTGTTTCCTATTACATGTGGCTGTTTCTGATACAAAAAATTAATTTCTGACACCACTACACACAATTTATGGCCTCCTTTTCCGAACTCACAGGCCATGTGCCATAACATTCATTTTGCAGGACACAACTGCCCAGATGGGTGTGTCCCTCAAAAGCGTACGGGTGGTAAACCTCATCTATTATGCTATCATCTACCTAAGGTGATCAGCAAATTATGCACTTTCCGTCACTAGCAGACTGCACATACCAATGGGGGAGAATGAACACTGTTTCTGGAACACTGCATAACACCCTCTGCGACACATTTAGACAATTGGTTCTATTAACCAGACACATTGACAGTCACAGAGCATATGTATTCATTCACGTTTGTCGAGGTACATGCTGTTTATGACTCATACATGTTGTCATCTGTCATTACCTGTATTCTGCCACCTTTCCACCTAATATCACTAGTTCTGGAAGTGTTTAGTTGGACTTTGTTACATTCTGATTCATAACTATGGATGTCCATGCTAATCGGGTACATGGCACTGATTTGGTCCCTATGTATTCCCCCAATGGATTACAGACTATCCGGTAGATGTGCTCTTCAGGTTTGGGAGGTATAGGCGTCTGCTATGCCCACATAGGAATATTAATGACTTCCACTGGGTGGGCCTACTACATATCTGCCAACCAGCACCTGCACATTTAAGCCCATTATTGCATACCCATGGTTC